>NW_024618458.1:0-1018 GCF_008729295.1 Plectropomus leopardus | reverse complement strand
CAGAGGACCTGTTGAGAAGAACTAAGAAACGTTAGGGCATGGCTACATTTTCCTACCGACTTAAATTTACAAATAAATTAAATGCTTGTGACAAATAAGAGAGGAGACCATTTATGGTCAGTGTATAAACCGAAATAATCGTATTGTCTTAAACAAAAATCCTATGCTTGCTTCATCACCTCAGTGAGCCACTAAATTATATCAGTTATGATCTTAAAAAGAAGCACAAATCCTTGAAAAGTGCATGTGCCACAACATGTAAAAGAACAATTTTTAGATAACCATTTTTACCTTGAAGTGACCACAACAGAAATTTTATTCAGAACAGGGTATTCAGAACGATGTCCTAAGCAGAACCTGCAAACGTAAGGACCTGTAAAGCTTTCAACAAGTCCACCAAGAGAGTGCGCAGCAAGATTGTCCGCTGCCACACAATATACTGTCCCTTTAATATCCTTTCCAGCACTGACAACAAAAACTGTAAGTGTAGAGCGCAGTCCAGGTGGTATATTTGCTAAGACCCAGTAAACAGCTGTGATCTTGTGTTTTTTACACCTACTGGAATCCTCAAAATAAACCACATAGAGAATTATTGCTATTCTTGGTTCCTCTACAGCAAAAAAAATGAGTTTTGTTTAAAATATTCCCCATCTTAAAATGATTAAATATGTGTAGATGAGCTTAGTCTTTTTTTTTTTTAACCTCAAGTGAAATATCCTTATTGGTCAATATATTGGGAGCTGAGATTCTCTCTCTGCGAATCAAGAACATACTCCACTGGCTAAATTTACAAATAAATTAAATGCTTGTGACAAATAAAAGAGGAGACCAGTTATGGTCATTGTATAAAATGAAAGAATTGTCTTGTCGAAAAGAAAAATCCTCTGCTTGCTTCCTCAGCACAGTGAGCCATTAAATTATATCGTTATGATCTCAAAGAAAAAGCACAAATTCTTGAAAAGTGCATGTGCCACAACAGAGAACATGTAAAAGAACAATTTGTACATAAACAGTTTTA
>NW_024618457.1:0-1334 GCF_008729295.1 Plectropomus leopardus | reverse complement strand
TATATTTTATATTTGTATCTTCTATTTTATCTGTTTGTTTGTTTTTTTCTATATTTATGTTGCACCAACCCACCAGAACAAATTCCTCGTATTGTGTTAACTATACCTGGCAATAAATCTTTTTCTGATTCTGATTCTGATTCTGATTCTGAACACAACACAAAGGGTTAATAAATTAATAAATATACCCAGCACCACTAGGTGTCGCCAGTGACGTCAGCTGTCAGTGTACGTTGTCGTTTTTTCTGACGACAAAGAAGTCCCAACTTCCGGCTTTGGAGCGCCCTTTCGGTGTATTTTTGTCCTGAAATTGGGCTCAGAAATCAACACAAAGCTGTTTCCGTCGCTCGCGTCGAAGCCGAGAGGATTTTGATGTGACGTTTTCATGTTGAAAGACCAAACGATGTCTGTGGTGTTTGACGGGAGTCCGCTGAAAGCGATGCCGAGCTCACACACTCTCACCCCGCAGACTGCCCTGAGGTGAGTCCGCTGCTGCTGGAGGGGAAGCGGCTGCTCTCACACAGCCTCCACACTCACACACACTCACACACACACACACTCCAGAAAGTCACTGTGTACATTTTATATCTTAAATAACTGAACTGAGCTCGTGCTGGAAGTTACTGTGATAACAAAAGAGCTGTTGGAAAACGTTACTTTGAGATTTTCAGTGTAATTCTGCTTAAGGTTTAAAAAGATGCAAATGAAAAGCTGTTTCATTTGTCATTTTACGCTGGTTATTTGTCAAAAACAACATAAAAATGTTGATATTATGTCAGTTGTATTAAAGCTTGTATTCGTTTTCCTGTATTTTTTATTTTATACAAGATTTCAGTGGAATATATTTTATGTCTGCAGTGCACCTGAGGATTATTTGTTTTTCCTTTTTTAAACTTTTCTATTTATTCAATATAAAGACAACACATACAACATGTAGGACAGAGGATGTTCATGAATTCACATACTTATCATATTTTGGTCTTTTCATGTCCATCTTCAACAATACTAGCTAATCAATAGTAATACCATTTCCCACAATGCAGTCACTTACTCAGCATTTAACTCCCACCTTTCCGTTTAGTCCAAGAAAAAGAGTGCAAAAATATACAAATATGACAAACCTGTTATAATAATAAAATATAAACCAAAGTTAAAGGCAAAGCAGAATGAGAAACAAACAATTAAAAACAAACAAGAAAAAATAAGCAAAAGCAAGAAAACAAACTATTATTATTATTTCTTTTATAAATGTTTTGTAGTTGATAAATTGACTAATAACTTAGTTAACTGAAGGAAAAATAATTTGTAACTTTTTTGATAATTTATGAGTTATT
>NW_024618456.1:0-2379 GCF_008729295.1 Plectropomus leopardus | reverse complement strand
TGAGTTGAGGCTGGTTGTCCTCAGATTCTGCAGGTGCAGAGAGAGAGCGAGCTGCACTGTAGGACACAATCTGTGAGAGGAGACGAGGGCGAGCCGGGAGGAGAGTTTCTGACAGAGCAGCAGCTGACCTTATGTCACTGCGTGTGCACACACACACACACACACACACACACACACACACACTCACTGATGTCACCACAGGCTGTCCTCTGCTGCACACTCGGTTTTGTTTGTGCCTTTTAGTCGTCACAAGGTTAGATAGAGGAGCAAAGTCCAGTGAAGTGAGGACGCTGGCTCGGTGCTGTAGAAGAGGTCACTTGATGCGTCGGCCTCAGGATGCTTTGAAACCTGGATTGACATCAGTTTTTTTGTGCTGCCTTCAAACTCCTTTTACAAGCCACATGACCAACAAAAAATTTTAAGAAATTAGTGAAAGATGACTAGAAAATTACCTAAAAATTAGTTTTAAAAAAGAGAGAAGGATGTATGTATAACTTTTCTAGGCTATTTTTATGTTTTTTTGTTGAATATTCTCTGGTTATTATCTTGAAGCTTTTTTTGAAAATTTCTGGGCTGTGTCCTTTTAAGTTGTTTGTTGCTTTCTTTCCTAATTTTTTCCGAAAGAAAAATAAAACAGTGTGCTCTGGTGTTAAAGGGTTAAATTGGAGAGGTTTTACAAGTAAATTCACTTTTTTGCTTAACTTCAAAGGCATTACACATTGCAAGAGTTTTATGGACTGTTTCTGGAGTGTTAATGACTGCGATGGTGAAAAATGAAAAAATAAACACTGAGAGACACGTCATGACGCTCAGATTCGGCTTCTCTTGCTGTTTCTCGTTGAATGTAGAGTTTTATCTCCACAAGCAGCTGTTCAACTGATTCAAACCTCCTGTTGTATATGTTGTAAATGTATTAACGCTCTGTTGCTCTAATATGACCAATTCAAACCTTCAGTTTGACTTTGAAGTTTTTTGTTTTGCTGTGAGCATATTTAGTGACGCTGCGCTGAGTCAGCGAATAAAAACATTAAACTTTATTGGCTGTGTAGGTTGGTGGAATTTGATGTAGTAAAAACACTTGGTGCACAGTCAGCTGCAAAGCAACAAATGACAGTGCACCTGTTTTCTTCCTGTACACATCTACTTAAAACTAGTGTTCATTGAACAGATCGATAGTTTTGACGGTAATTCTGTCATCAGTCACACAGGTGAAGACGCTGTGGCCGGCTGCTGACCTCTCAGCCTCTCAGTATATCTGTGCTGCTGACAGGACAGCTGCTGCTCTAACAGTTGCTGCTGACTAAATGCATGAACGCTTCAGTGGCTCTTACACACTGCTCACATCTGAAAATGGGGTTATTCTTCAGGGTATGACCAAGTCAAAGATTATTTCCTGTAGGTTTGAGATGACCTACAGCTACAGGTTGGTACCTGTAGGACACCTCAGTGTTGTATCTCTTTAGAGCTGATATTCATTGCAGTAGAGACAGACAGACAGTGCAGTAGACTGACTGCTCGGACTCCAACGTCAGTTATATAACTGACGGCTTTATCAGCATTCCCGCAGATCCTTAAAAAGTCTTAGAGGATCAATCTCAAAATAAGGCCTTATTTGGCATTAAAATGTCTTAAGTCAATCTTTCGAAAGTCATAAAAATGCTAAGACACAGGAAGTATGAAGTTATGAATATTTCTTTTTCTTATGTTGCATTGTAAAATCTCGAAATATCTGTATCTATCATGTCTATTTTTGAAATAATCAGATGCAGATCAGGATAGAGGAAGAATGTTTACTTTTTTTCAACATTTGAAGTAGATCATCAAATTTTTTTACTTGACCAAAAAGGTCATGTGTTATATAACAATAAATACTGTCTTTGAATTAGGCTTGGGCGGTATGCTATATTTCGTACCTTCATGCTTTTCTGAGGAAGAAAAGTAATATTCCCATACCTATTTTTCTTATTAACAGAGAAATTCAATTGTACATCTTTTGAATTTAACTTTTTCTCTGTCACAGAAGACTGACAAGTCTTAACTTCTTTGTTAACGTATCATAAAATACACTTCATTTAAACTCGACAGAAAAGAAATAAAACTCTCCATAACCATAAAATACACTTCATTTAAACTCGACAGAAAAGAAATAAAACTCTCCATAACCATCTTGGTTACTCCTGTTAGTAATCTAGTTAATAAGTCCACTGTTCCAACAATCACCAGCTTCGGATTGGTCAAAATGAATCCTTAATTCACAAAATTAGATGTAAAAATCATGCTGTTCCCCCCATTTTCTCTCTGCCTGCTGGCCACTGGCTGTTTACAGTCCTGTAACTTCTTCCTCCACCACTAGGTGTCGCTGTGTCTTTCAGTGGCATG
>NW_024618455.1:0-1523 GCF_008729295.1 Plectropomus leopardus | reverse complement strand
GAGCAACTTAACAAGACACTTAGCATTTCTTAGGTAATTTTTGAGTTTTTTTCTCTTTTTTTTGTTTGCTTATTTTCAGGTAATTTTCCTGTAACTTTTTTAACATTTTTTTTTGCTAATTTATGGGCTGTGTCTTGTTAAGTTGCTCATTGCTTTCTCCCTGTGTTTGTGAAAGAAATCAAACCAGCTCAGGTTTTGAAGTTTATACCCTCATTCCTCACACGCACACACTGTCTCTCTAAGCCACAATTAAAAGAGAAGGATCCCTCCATAGGTTAATATGCTCCGTTAGGTTTGGCGAGCCTAAGTAAGCACTCTGAAATTAGTGTTGGACTCAGTCACACTCATCTACAGCACACAAAAGGCTTCACTTTCATTTCTCTGACGCTGAATAAGTCTGGCTGCATGTGCTCTGTGATACTGAGCTCCTTAATAGGAGTCAATGAACTCTGCCCAAAGCCCTGTCGAGAGGCTCCGTATTCAGACAGTTTGGCTGAATAATAATCATCGCCTCTGTCGGCTTCTAACAATGCAGATAACTAAAGAGTGAAGACAATTTGGCTGATATGAGTGAAACTAATGGTATAACATATTAGCAGTTCTTCTATGACACAGTTATCCTTTACGTTTCCTACCTACATGCCTGCAGAGTTCCTCAGTTACACTCAGTACGTTTACAGGATGTTAGAAAAAGTCTAATTATTGTGTCAGTCTGACTAAAACTGAAATTTTAAAATACATGGAAACATATTAATCCAACTAAAATCAGACTGAATTGAGTTTCTACAAGTTGGATCAACACACTCAGATAATGCAATTGGAAGTTGATTTCCTCCATAATGTAAACAGCTCAGTCGGACTTTAACTGGACTCAATGTTCTGCAGTGCTCTGGCCTCCCTCGGTGGTTAGGGATAGGGACAGTTCAGTACTTATGAGGGGGGAAGAGGTGCTGCAAAACTGGTCAGGCATAAAAATACAAAAAAATAATGTAAGCACCAAAGAGGGACTTGTGTGTTTAATTTTGGCTTAGATGAGGGACAACTTTAAATGGTAGTATTTTACATTTATTTAATGTAAATAAATAAATTTACCCCCCTTCTCTGATAAATAAAGTACAGTCCCACAAAACCTGCACAGAAGCTAAGCAATGTCCTGCTGTGGATGGGGTCACAGCAAAACTTACTTTAGCCACCTAAAAAAGTCAATATCAGTTTAAGTGTACACTATATTTGAATATTTTTTCCTCTTTACCTTCCACAGCAGCTGCTGGAAGCAGCGGTAAATGAAAAACTCTGCCGTTCAGTGGAACAAAAGTCGAGTCTGGTGTTTTTGATGTAACAGCTTCAAATCCCCGTTTGTAAGCGCTGTCTTACATCGAGGTAAAGCGCCGTAAATATTCTAAATATAGCACACACTTAAACTGGAACTGATTTTTTTTAGGTGGCTCAAAAAAAATCAATTCAGGCAACGTTTGTTGCCTGAATTGATTTGTTTTGAGTATATTTGTTTTTGATTATATGCA
>NW_024618454.1:0-4352 GCF_008729295.1 Plectropomus leopardus | reverse complement strand
ACATTTCAAACAGACTACGCAGAAAGCCAATCATAATGTAGTGGCACCTGGGGCAGCCAATGATATTTCAGCGGTAGCCCGTGTCACACCAGGCTTCTCCTTAATCACGCCTCTGATCACAGTTAACCAGAGCTGTACGCCAGATGCACAGTGCTAACCCAGCCAGAAGCTGGTGCAAGGGTTAACTCCAACTGCTCATCCAAATATGGTCACTTCTGACTCCAAAAATCCAAGATGGCAACAGCTGAAATGGGAATCCACAAACAAAGGGTGATGTCACAGTGGCTATGTTCATTATTTTTTAATGTCTATGGTGTAACCCCCCAAAACAAAGGGCTAAAAGACAAAAAAATGCTGCATGGAGCTGGGGGGGAGTGGATAGTCAGGTGGTAGTCTCTAATTCTTGATTCATTCATGACTTTGTGCAGCCACTTTCATATTACACATGGAGTCATTGTTTGTTTTTTAAAGAGATTTTATTGATTTTTTTTAACTTAACAGCACAGTGAACTCCACATTCTCAAAGACACCTCAGATAAAATAAATAAACAAATAAAATAATGTCTGATTGTTAATAAAAAATATTATTAGTGCAATTTATAATAATACATTGTTAATGTGAATGATATTCTCCTGTACAATGTCTGTTGACTTTATTTATTTCTATGGCAAAAACTCCAAAAAACTCTTATTTTTTTCATGACTAACATGTCACAGCAGATAAAGTAACATTAGTGTGTGAGTAGCCAAACCTAACTAGAGGTGGAGGCTACCGAAAATGCTGATTGAATGATGACTTACAAAAAGTGAACATTTTACCTTTTGCACACAGTTGCAAAAATCTTTGTTTCCTCTTTCAGGATGTTATCGACTGAGTGGCCCCGAGCAAATGACACAAAATTGTTATCTGTGCGCTTGTTGTCTCTGGGATCACATTTAACAAATCATTTGTGTGTGCGTGTGTGTGTGTGTGTGTGTGTGTGCGTGTGTGCGTGTTGCTACAGGCTGCAAACAGCTACTTAAGGGACCAGTGGTTTCACTCCCTGCAGTGGAAGGTAAGGTTTCTGTTTGTCGTTAACTATTAATTAATGTTTCATCACGCGCATTAAAGCAGCACCCCCCCCCCCCCCCCCCACACACACACACACACACACCTGTAGGTTAGCTTTATCATTCCTTATTTTTCAAAACTCTTTAAAGATTACCACACATATTGCAGTTCACTGTAGACTGATGATGTTAAACATCAGAGAAGGCTTTTTGTTGTGTTACGAATCTTCAGTCTCGCGTCATTTTAAAGCACTTTACAGACTTTATGAGGATCCGACCTCTAAACCTGTCAGTGCCACAGTCATGCTGTGCTCGCTGAGCTAAATAAAGCTATACAAGGAAGTATGCCTGAAGCAGTTCAGAGCGGCAGAGCTCACAGTTACTTCCTATGGTTTACTTTTTTTTCTGTGTTTAATTTCCTTCTCACTCAACACAGTTTCTTGAGCAACGATCTCAAGCTGTTGCTTAGAAAGCACTGCCCGTGTAAACAAAAGCATCACGACTGGTAGACTTTACACCGCCCTGATTCTTCACAAACACTTCCTGTTTATGAGCTTTCACTCCACCATTTTGAAGATAAATGTTTCATATTAACACAGCAAGCATTTGAGAAGCGGTGACATGAAACGAGCCAAGAACAAACACACACTTTTGAAAAGTATTTCTTAATGATATCAGAGGAGTGACTGCTTTCACAACACAATGCGGGAGCAGAACATTATTTCTAATGTTTTGGTCGTCACTTTGGGGTGTGTCGCGTTGTGTTTCTGACAGAAAAAGATTTACAAGTACCGTAAGGTCCTGAACAACCCGAGTCGCTGGGACGTGGTGCTGAAGGAGATCAGGGCGCTCGTGGACATGGCTCTGACCTCACCGCTGCAGGACGAGTCCATCCACCAGGCTCCTCTGCACATCATCTCCACCCTGCTGGCTGAGGTAGACAAACACACACACACACACACACACACACACACACACACACACACACACAGACACACACACACATTAATGCATATGTTACCTTTGAGGACCTTCCCCTAGATTACTGCCAAATTTGGTCCCCGGTATGGTACTGCTTGCCCCCCCTAAACTTTCTAATTCACAATAAAAATCAGGTGATTTGCACTGTGAATCCTTCATGCACTTTTAGTATACATAAGGTGCCAGAGTGCAAAAAACATAATATTAGAGCTAGTTTATCAAAAAAAGTGCCAGTGGAGGATCCACCACATCCCCCTAACACAGGTCCTCACTGAGCCCCTAACATCCTAAAATAAAAGAAACGTCTTAAAAACCTAGAATTATCACAAAAGCCAAGAAAAGTCCTTAAATCTTTCCTTTTCTATTGTCACTTTCATCCTTATTTATTTATTTATCTATTACAAACCCAATCCAAATCATAAAAAACAACATACAAACTATATATATCTATATCTATATCTATATTGATCTATCTATATATACTGTACATATATATACACACACAATTGTATAGAACAGAGAGACGCAAAAAGCAGCAAATGTTAAACATTTTTTAATTACTTATTAGGATGCACAATATTGGAATTTTTTTTCTTAGGGTATCCGATATATAACAACTCATTTGGCCGATAACAGATACCGATATAGATAGATAGATAGATAGATAGATAGATGTACTTTATTGATCTCAAAACTGAGAAATTGGGATGTAGCAGCGCCATACAGTAAGAACAGAGAATAAAGAGCACACATTATTAATAGAATATAAAGGAATATGCTTAAAAAAACCTAAAAAAAACTAAGAGACTGTACATATATACATATATACATGTGTAAAGTGCGGAACAGTATCTGAATAAATATAAATATAAATAAAGTCAGCAGTGCAGAGTGACATGGAGCTAAGACCGGAGTTTAAAGCACAGACAGAGGTGAGTTATTGTACAGGTCGATATATCCACATTTTTTCCTCACCTAATTTTAGTGATCATCGAGTATCGTCTGTAGTGGAATTAACATTATATTATGCATACTCTTTTTGTGATGTTGCACCAGCAGATGTATGTAATATTCATTCGTTCATTGTGCAAAATAAGAAGAAGCATTTCTAGCAATTATGACTGTGCATTTTAAATCAGATATTGACCAGTAACAATGATTTGCAGATTTTGTTGTGCATCCTAAGTATAAAGCAGGAACCTCCCTGTCAACTATAAATGATTGTAACTCTTATTCTGACCTAAACAAAAGACTAATCCTAATATTGACCATAAACTAAAATTCCACTTTTTAATGTTCCTCCACGCTCACCATTAATCATTTTTCTCCTCTTTATCTTCCTGCAGAACTCTAATCTCAGCACTCAGGATCATGAGAACATTATTGTGGTGAGTATGATAAATTGATATTCGATGTCAGACTGAAGTTAATCATTGACTTGCTGGAGTGAAGCCTCCTGTTGTTTTGATCTTTAAACTGAAGAAAAATACAGATTCTGGTGAATTTGTTCATGTTGAACTTGTGTATTTGCGTGTTTGTGGTTGTTTCTGTTGACGTCCACATGGCTGTATCTGGGCAGAACAGAAGAGTTTAATGTTGAGAGATGTCTGTCGCTCTCCTTTGAGCTTATATTTAAAAGTCTCCTGCACCTGACAGCCCAGATCTACTGCTGGCTTCCAGCCAGGATAAATAAAAGAGAGGATATGAAAATGTTCATCCATCTTTCTGTGTGTGTGTGTGTGTGTGTTCAGGCCATCGCTCCTCTTCTGGAAAACAACCACCCACCACCTGACCTGTGTGAGTTCTTCTGTAAGGTGAGGTGAAGCCTTTGGTTTCTGTAGTAAAGAATAATGGTTGTAAGCATTTAAAAGCGCTTCCTGTTGACGGGCGCTCCTGTGTGTTGCAGCACTGTCGGGAGCGGCCGCGGTCGATGGTCGTGATTGAAGTGTTCACTCCTGTGGTCCAGAGAATCCTCAAACATAACATGGTGAGAGCTGCTCTGTCAGGAGCTGCACGGAGCCTCCAGTGGTATGAATGAGGATCAGATATCAGTTCCCATTCAGTGGAGGCTCCAAACTGCTCGATTCCTCTTTTGATGCCTGTTAATTACATACAATCTCAAGCGTTTGGCTGTAGTTTTACCTTTTGTAGTTATGTCTTGTAAGGTTTAGAACAGAATAGAATAGAAATACTTCATTAATCCTGTGAGGGAAATTGTTTTGTTGCAGCAGCAAATAAGAGAGCAGCAACTGAATGAAGTATTGTTAAAAAGGGCAAAAAATGCAAATTTATATATGTATATATACATTGTAACTCTAATT
>NW_024618453.1:0-1599 GCF_008729295.1 Plectropomus leopardus | reverse complement strand
GCGGTTTGCTCTGTTCTCACAGCTCCCCAGCCATGAGCAAGACTCGATCCCTCAATCACTTGGACACAGAGCAAGCGCCTTAACCCTCACAGCTATGCCATCTTACACTTACTTAGCTTCGACGTTCTATATCACTCTGGGCCTCGGACGCTGTGGTTTCAAAATCAAACTCCTCGCCTCTGAATTGCAAAGCAGAGAAACAGAAAGACATCCACAAATCTAAGACATTAAATACATCATTTTATTCTTGAAAACATTGAAAACTTACAGTGTCACAGTAGAGCAAAGAATGCCCTAAATTAAGCCGTATAGACACGATATAGTGTGATGACAAAATCAAAGTTACTACACGATACATCGCTAAAAAGCTTCGAGTATGTTGTGTCTTTAAGTCGCAGTACAGTATGCCGTAACAAAACGCAAACGTCTCCCGACATCGTAACAGGGAAATGCGCCGTCGATGCGGTCGAGATAAAGCGTGCCGTTTAAAGCTCTACCGTATTGCGTCGTGAAACAAAGCCAGACGACAGTGTGCTGTGACCGAATCTGGAAATAATGTGCCCTTTCGAGGTCATAGTACACTATACCATAAATTGGGCAAAGTATAATTATCCCGCAAAGGAAGTCGTTCTACGGTGTCTTACGTACAAGTCGTAGTGGAGTGGATTGATGATTGACGTTAAATACTTTCACGCTTCGGTCTTTGATAAACCGTCACGGTACGTGTGATACCACGTACCGCGGTATACTGTGTCGCTACGAGTCGCGACACAGTCTGCCGTAAAACGCCACACAAAACGTCAAAGTTTGCCCCGAGTCACGCTAGTACGCTGTGCCGTAAAACATCGCCAAAAACACATATGCCATCGAAAAACTCGTAATAAAGCTTGTCGTTAACCAAATCAAATAGTTACATGCCCTCCTAAATCCATTTCACACTGTCTTACAAAAGCACACAAAAAGCCACAGTATTGCAAAACATCGGTCGCGTTTCATTCGGTCAAACATCGTAAAACGCATCGCAGAACGGGGTGTCGTGAAAATAATTCTCTCGATAATGTGCCGACAGAAATTATAGTACAGGATACCGTCAATTAAGCATTTGACTTTTTGTGGCAAACTTGGCAATTACACATTGCAGCACATTCGTAGTGATGTACTGTACCCTGTCTGACTGCACTATGCCGTAATAAGGCAAATGCCGTCAGAGGAGTCATAATAAAGCATGCTATTCAAAGGTCAAGTATGCTGTGTCGTAAAACAACACCATCAACAAAATCTAAACCTTGTATGCCATTAAACATCTACGTAACAAATAGCCACTATCGCAAATCATAGAAAATGTGATCGTACATTACGGTCAAGCATCGTATACAGTCACGGTGTAGCGTGTCGTGAAAAACCTTTCAAAATAGGAAAAGTAGTGTGTCGACATAAAGTCGTAGCAGAGGATGCCATAAATTAGGCGTATTATAGTGTGTCGCAAAACACACAAACAAATGTCAGAGTGAACTGTGCCGTAAAAAGCTCCAGTACATTGGCGTAAATCAGATTTTCACAGTAAAACGTGCCGTAAATACACACAGGGGGTTCTACGAC
>NW_024618452.1:0-4192 GCF_008729295.1 Plectropomus leopardus | reverse complement strand
CAGGAGACTTTCATTGGGGACGGACGTGTTTTAATCATTACAGCATCTACAGACAACAGTTCTTTTTTCTGCAAGGCTCAAAATCATCTTGGAGCTGGACTTTCCAGCGTCACTTATGTAGAAGTTCAAGGTATGTATCATGTGAATAGATATGCAAATTCTACCGTTAAGACATTCTTTAATAAATATATGTAAATTGCCACTTTTTTAATATTACCTATCACCTGGTGATAGGTAATATTATGTAATAGGTAATAGGTAATATTATTAATATTACCTATCACTTGGTGATAGGTAATATTATGTGGGGTCAGTCTGATTTGTGGGAGCTCAGGATCAACAAACGAAGAAACAGATCTGTGTCACAACATCTTGTTGCTCAGATTTTTTTACTGAGCATCACCACAGCCAAATTGTGCTGAAACACAAAACTCCAATGGATGTTGGGGTCGCAACACATGATTAAACACTGTCAAGTGTTCTGAATGAACTATTACAGCTGTCCTGTCACATATACAGGGATTTGTCGCTAATAAAAAGGCCACTGAGCTGCTGTGGCATAAATGTAACACCTCAAAAGGGATCTGAAATGTGGAGTATTAAGTGATTTCTTATTACAGGTCCTGAGTGTCATCATGGACCATACAGAGCTCTTCTCGCGGCTGTTGCTGGTGTATCTCTCACTGTCAATGTCTTGTGCACAGGCTACATGGTGTTCCTTTGGTATGTTTTTACACTGGATTATACTTCTTGTTATGACAGCCCTGCTGATGAATAGTTGTGTTTTCTTGTGCAAACAAATATTTATATGGATATTTATATATATATATGTTGGCTTTTTCTTTTTTTCATCAAAGGAGAGCCAGGCAGAACGGGAAGCCAAAAGAAGAGGAAAGAACGTACACGTCATTGAACCGTAGAGCCCAATCTCCAGAGTATGATGTCATTGCCCAAATTCCCAGATGATGATTATGTACACTTCCACTGATGATGACCATGATAAGTATCATATAACTATACTTAAGTATTTCATGGAATTTTTGAATTGAGGCAAATAAGAATATTGATATGAGCATTTCTAAATCAATTTCCTCCGAGGAGCTGGACACAAAACAGACCACTTGTCAATGTATTTTCACTACTTTGTCGATGAAGCGTTTAATGCTCCTTTTGGGGTTATCATCATCAGAGGTATTAGGGAGTGCCATGTGGTCATTTTCGAGTCGCCGATTTTATTTTCCACTTCTGTTGATATTCAAGCTCTCCTGATCAAGCGCAGTGTGTCTTATTTAGAACAGACAGTTCATTTCAAATAAAGAGCTATTAATGTATTTCTCATGGTTTAATTCATAGGATATAACAAAAGCATGTGAAGCCAAATTAAGAGGGCAGGATTTAGGTGAAACTAGATCAAAAAGACCAGTCTCAGGGGTTTAGTGTAATCACACAATGACTGTCAACGTCAAATACGTGTTTTGACGCTTGACAATTATACCGATTCAAAAAAAAAAAATTTGGAAAAATGTTTTAGACTAAGAAAAGAGTGGACAGCTTTGTCACTTTGCTACAATATGCTCCATGCAGCAATACTTCACACCGTCCTACCAAGAGGAATGACAGCATTAGTGGAGGCTTTAGCGATTATGACAGGAGCAAAGGAGTAAGTAAGGTGATTTTGTTGTAGAGGTGGAGGTCTGGGTTGTTCATATTGTAAAATGTATGTGTACATATTACTGTGTCTAGCTCCCATATATGACAAAGACAACAATCAACAGTCCTGTATATCATAAACTTTGTATTACTGAAGTTCTCATGGACCTTAAGGAATACTTCACCCACAAATGACCACTTGTGTATATCTGAGTCACGCCGTGGTATCTTGAGTTTTTGAAAGAAACATTGCTTCGCTGGCATGCTTCCACAGAAAACAGCAAGCACATTGATGTATTGATTGATGGGGACCACCTTTAACAACAGCAAAACTAGATCAAAACATCAGTTCACAAACTCTCACAAATCATTTGGCATAATATATAAATCAATATGCTATAAAAGGTTTCTTCAAGAATTCAAGGTGTCACTGAATTCAAACTGACCGATTTACAGATCGACATTTTGTGGCTGAAGTATTCCTTTAACTTAAGTTAGCAGGCTTTCATTCAGTGTCACAATAAATCATGAGACTGAAGTGCTGATTTGAATTAAAACGAGGATAAACAAACATGTTATTTCGATAACTACTAAAATATTTTTACAGCAATTCAAAAACATACAGGCTTGACAGCAATTTCTGTGGTTTAAAGACTATGTAATTAGTTCCCTTTTGTCATTTCTTTGTACCTTCCTGTACTTATAAGATGTGAATGTTGCCAGACTTGTTTTGCACATTTTGTTATACAGGAAAATGACTGTTAATCATCACAGTAAAGTTAACTGAATATGTCTTCATCACCTTCTCAGTTGGCCAGTCTGTAGTTTCAAAACAACATTCCAGTTAAATTTGTTGGATTTCTGTAGTTTAATAATAACATTGTTGGTATAATAACTGTATAAGTCTCTTTAATAAAAAAAGCTGCTTACATATTTTTTGTAGTGTCTGAATCATTTACAGACATTCCCATTAACAGCTTGTTTTTTTAAACATTATTTCTCCATCAAAGAGAAACATTCGTGATCAGTGAAGTTAAAATTAGTATCAGTACAGGCGCGGTGCAGTTTAAAACCATTTCTGATGAAAATTCCATGAAGTGTCACAACCATGCGCATGTTAGTGACTTCCTCATTTGAAAGTTGCAGACAGTTTGAAAAAGCAGCCCAACTTTAAAAGGAACTTTATTCTCCACACAGCTTTCATCTATCTGCTCGAAAGACCTGAAGACGATAACGTAAGTCATCATAACTTATTTAATGACGCATATCAAATAATATAAATTGCTTTCAAACATGAAAAACTCTAAAACAAACATTTAGTCACTTGACTTTGGAACGATAAATAATTTGGAAAGTAGAAAGAAAAAAGACACTGTTAAAGGTGAAAGACTTTGAGTCAAGCTTTGAAATTTTTAAGGTGTCATTTGGACATTGTGACTGTGTCTTAGCTGAATACAAACAAATGATAGTTTTGTAAATAAATAGAAAATAAGTGAATAACTGTATGTTCACAACTTTTGACATTTACATTTCGCTTCCTGTTTCTCCTTTTCATCAGTCCATCTTCTCTGACTCATTTAAAAAAGCAGCATGTTGTGCCAACGTTAAACTGAATGATACAAAGTGTGAGAAATACAATTATTTGATGTTAAAAATCTCTCACAGTGAAAGGAATACTAAAATGGAATTAACCTTACGTTGGATATCTCTATTACCAAAGTTTCATGAGAGATTGGAAAATTTACAAGGAATAATGAGTTATTTAATTGATAAATAAAGGAATTGATTTAAAAGCAGTAATATAATTCACTTGAATTTTAGTGGCTCAGAATCTCTCACAGGCTTCCTTTAAGCCTTTTCTGATTGATGAAGATCTGCAACCAAATACTGCATACCACAGCAGCCTCCGAATAAACACCTCTCTATAAATCAAATATAAGCAGAGATGAAGCGCAGTAACGTGAGTTGTTTCATGTGTAATCTTGACAGTTTCTGCCTCTCCTGATGCATAAAGATGGCTACAGCTCTGACTCTCCTTTTCATTGGCTCTCTGCTGCAAGGTGAGTTGAGGTTCATTCACATTTGGATCAATAATTATTAAAACCTACAACTGCACTATGTTAGTCAAGCATTCACACCTCAGTACAACAGTATCTGTACTGCATACTGTAGCAAATGAAGGGTGCGGATTACTTCAAAAGTGTTCTGCTTTTTGCTTGGACCTTTAATTTGATGGGTGAAAAGTCTGCTACTTTTAACCTAAACCTCCAAATAAAAATGAATGTGGTAGCAAAGCACAATCTTTAAAACTGTCATGCTGAATTACTCTAAGAATAGAATATAGTGTACATTTTTTAACAAAAAGAGAAAACTAAATAGTAAAATGTCCCGATTATGGTAAAGTAATTTTCACTTGTTCTAATGCAAAGATGTTTTATTTGTGTTTCAGGTACCCTGTGTGGAGAGTTCAGAATATTTATGCCGCAGACTATTGAGGTTCTCAGTGGATCATGTGTGACCATCCCCTGCTCCTTTGACATTG
>NW_024618451.1:0-1051 GCF_008729295.1 Plectropomus leopardus | reverse complement strand
ATATTATACTACAACTGAAACCTACATTGAAAATAGTCTTAGCATGAGAAAAATATAAATAATGTCATAGAATTATATGTCATAATTATGTTAAAAAAATATAACAACTATCATAAAAATGGTATAGTATAGTATGTTGTCCAAAAATGTTTATGAACGTCATATTATAGTGTGTCATCAAAAATTGATAAAAACGTCACAGGATAGTATGTCGTCCAAAAACTAATAGAAACATCATAGTATAGTATGTTGTCCAAAAACTGATAAAAATCCCTTAGTATAGTATGTTGAAACACATTTTAGTATAGTATGTCGAAAAAACAGCTAAAAACGTTATCTTTAGCATGTTGAAAATTCACCTGAAAACAACATAGTATAGTATGTTGAAAAATGTCAAAATTTGATATTTTGGGAAAACTGCTGAAAACGACATATTACAGCATGTAGAAACACATCATAGTGTAGCATTTAAAAAACAGCAAAAGTGTCATAATATAACATGTTGAAAATGCAGCTGAAAACAACATAGTATAGTATGACAAAAAACATTAAATTATGTATGTTAAAAAAAATGGTTGTTTAACAGTTTAACATTTTCGGCATACTATACTATGTTGTTTTTTTGACCTGTCAAAATTTGACATTTTTCGACATACTGTACTAGGGCGTTTTGGTCATTTTTCCAACATGCTAAATTATGATGTTTATTGTGTTTTTTTTTTTTTCACTTTGTACACTATGATGCCTCTCTACAAGTTATAATGTCATTTTCAGCCATTTTTAAGACATGGTAAATTATGACGTTTTTGGCCTTTTTGGGCTTTTATTTCCACTCTGTATACTATGACACTTCTTTACATGCTGTAATATGTCGTTTTCAGCCATTTTTCAACATGCTAAATTATGACATTATTGGCTTTTTAAGCTTTTATTTCCACTTCGTATGCCATGTGTCTCTACAAGCTATATTATGTCTTATTCAGCCATTTTTAAGACATGTCAAAATTTTTCGACATACTGTCATACCTTATTGTTGGTTAAGTTGTTGTTT
>NW_024618450.1:0-2047 GCF_008729295.1 Plectropomus leopardus | reverse complement strand
AAATGATTCAAATTTAAAACCTCAGACTATTACATTACTTCAGATTAAAAAATACAATATATATTATATTATATTGCTTATTTTATAAGTAAGTAATAGAATTTTACAACATTAAAAATCACAAAAATAACATTTTAAAAAGTAAATACATAATTATAGGTCAATAGAATAACATAATCACCCAGGATAAAAATAATTAATTTACTTATTCCTAACTTTTTTTTGTCTTTGCCACTTTTTGTCTTGCAAAATGTTAATAATTGTTGTTGTTTTTTTTGTCGAATTCATTTTTGTTAAAAGGTGCCATACACTGTGGTACTATTGTTGAATTATTTTATTAATATATTTTATTCCTGAAATTGCACTTAGGTCTTGCTTGCTCTGTTTTTGTTTTTAAATTCAACCATTACTTTTTAAATTTCTCCTGTGTGTGTTTTTCTTTTTTTGTGCGTGTGTTATTATTTTTTTCCTTATTGTGTTGATAAATGCTATATAAATGAATGCTTTAATTATTATTATTTCTATGTCTTTTTATTGACTAACTTTAGACAGTTTATTGTCTAACTTCAAGCTCTCTTTCAAAATAAAAATCATACACGCCCCGACTGACCGTGGGAACAAATTTATTTCTATTTTGTCTCATGTACAGAAAGAATCAATTTACAGTTTACAAACAACTGACCAGGTTTTATGAAGCAGATGATTTACGGCACAGGATGAAGGCCTACAGTCCAATCCTCCTCACCCTCGCGCTTTTCTCCTCAAATCCAACAAACGGCTTTAATAACGTGTCCTCTCGGGGGATTCAGTTCTTGTGTAAATCTCAGTCCGAAACACAAGTTCACAACAGGTTTTCTCATGTAAAACAAAAACAAGCAAGGAAAGCCACGATTGCACAACTCATAATAATAAGAATAATAATAATTCAATATCTGATCCCCAAAATAAGGTACATTTACAGCAGTGGACACAACAGTTCAGCAGGAGTCGTCTCATGGTTTTTTTCTTCAGACTTTGAGTTACATCACATTTTCAGCTTGTACTGTAGGACACAGGCGTATGAACAGCAAGCAAATGGTGAAAAGGACCTTTATACAGCCTTCACGTCATCATCGAAACTCTGCTACAAAACAAACAAAATAAACATCTTCAAGTTTTAAACTGGTGAGCTTCTTTTATCTGCAGGATGACAGAATTGAGTTCACAGTTGCTGATGCGTCGTAGGCAGTGGCGATGCTCGGAGCGTGTTGGTCAGTATGTTATCGTTGTAAACATTTACGACCGGAAGTCAATTTTGTTGTTTTTTTAAGGGATAATTCAGTTTTTTTTAAAATTTGGGGTTGTTTGAGATACTTATCCATTGTAAGTGTATCACATACAGTAGATGTCGGTCGGCACAGTCCCAGTTTGGAGAAGCAGACAGTAGTACAGACACAGAAGCAATGCATTGCTCCTAATGGCGGCCAAAAATAAAACGTGTTTTAGCCAAATTAAACAAATCAGTATCACTGAGTATTTTCATTGCTGTACCTTCGGACAGTGATTTCCAACTGAAAAATGAAGCTGTTTTACTGCCGCACAGTAATGACTACACACATATTTTAATAAAGTCGATTTTTTAAATTTTTTAATTTATTTTAAATAATCTTTTAATGTCTGTACTTTTACTATTTTTTGATTTTTATTTTTTAAAAATAATTTTGTAATAATTAATTAACATTACTTTTTATATCTTATCTCTTTACTCCTTTATTGTAAATATTACTTTTATTATGTTTTATATTTTATTGCTCTGTAAAGCACTTTGAATTGCAGTGTTGTATAAAATGTGCTATACAAATAAAGCCTTGAGAATCTTTAAAACTAAACTCCATTGACAAAAACAGTCATTTTAACATGCAGACCACAGGAGCTGCTGGTTTACCACTGCCTCCATCAGTTTGTTTTTAGCAGGTTTAGCAGTGCACTGCTAAAAATAGGCTATGGACCCACTGGCTGTAGATCAGAGCTGTGTACATGGCTTGGAAAAAAAGCTACAGGAGAATAT
>NW_024618449.1:0-1420 GCF_008729295.1 Plectropomus leopardus | reverse complement strand
GCAAATTCTCGTCTTTAATCTGAAACTTTCATATCGCGTTGAACACACCATTACCGCAGACTTGTTTTGACCTTGAAGGGACCGCAACAATTGGGCAATTTTCTTAAAAAATCTTTAGATTTTTTTCTGAATTAATAAAATTAAAGTTCTTTTTGAAAAAAAAAAAAATCAGCACCTCAGCACCACTCTAGGAAACATGCTTTTAGGTTTTTAGGCTACTTTCCTTCCACTAAAAGTCTCTGAATAAAAGTAAGTGGAAGTCTGCGCTGCCCTTAATCTGAAGATAAACACGACACGTGATGACTTCTGACGATCACACGATTAAAGTGGAAATCACGGCTGCTTCAGTCTGAAATCCACATTAGCTGCAGGTAAGTAATCTGTATGACACTGCTAAACCGTTGGCCACTGTATTTCCTGTTGACCTTTGACCTCCCAAAGAGTTGAGTGTTGGCGTATAGTCCTGCTGGTTTTTTTTTTATATTGTTTTAATTGTAAATCATTTTTCTGCAAAAATCTACGTTGTAGACAATAATTCTGTATCAAAAAGCTACAAAGATGCTGCACTCTTTAAATTTTAATGGCATCAGTTCTTCACACAAGCTGCACTGTTTACGTCCGTCCATCGGTCTGTTTCAACAGAGCGACGCGTCTTTGGTCCTCATTCGGTTTAGAAGTCTAAAAAATCGAAATAGCCCTTTATCTTCGCTGCAGACTGAGCAGACGCTCGTCTGAACAGCAAGAAAAAAATTCTGAGTTTTCATGTCTCCCATGGAAAGTGACAAAATCCTTTGGCTGCCTGCTTCACTTCTTTGTGTGCTTATTTTCCCGCCACCCCTGGAGCATCCTGATTGGTCGACGGGCCCCTTCTTTACGTCCAGTGATGGAGGAGAGAGG
Source organism: Plectropomus leopardus (assembly GCF_008729295.1). Lineage (NCBI taxonomy): Eukaryota > Metazoa > Chordata > Actinopteri > Perciformes > Serranidae > Plectropomus > Plectropomus leopardus. Next base: position 523 of record NW_024618449.1, on the reverse strand, counting down.
AGACGAGCAGCGAGGCAAAGAAGACCGAGAGGGACAGGAAGATGGCCGTCGCCCCGCCACATTCCTTCGCATTTTCCTGTGAGTATTTCAACACACAAAAAATGAGCCAAAATCATGACAAAATGTCAGAGTACAGCATGTCTTAGAAAAATATGGAAAAACATCACAGCACAGTATGTAGTCATGAAGGGCACCAAAACTTCAAAGTATACTATGTACTCAAAAATGAGACCAAACTGAACCAAAACGTTGTAGTAGTATATCATCAAAAATGACCAAAAATGCCATACTAGTATGGCTAAAAATGACAAAATTTGACATGTCCCAAAACACCTGAAAAACCGCATTAAAAACTGTGCCGAGACACGCAATGGCATAGCATGTCGACAACAACACCCAAAACACCAAGGCTATACTACGGCAGAAAATGTCAAAATTTGACATGTCCAAAAAAAACCTGAAAAGCACTTAAAATAGCGTGCCAAGACACGTCATAGCAACATTCGATGCCATGTGCCATTTC
>NW_024618448.1:0-1008 GCF_008729295.1 Plectropomus leopardus | reverse complement strand
CCTATAAAGTACGTGGAGGTCCTGGGAGGAGACATGTTGTCTCAGAGCCAGTCCTTCAGGTCCTGCATGTCTCCAATGTCAGAGTACAGTGATTTCACCTTGATAAAGCCCAGCAGCACCACAGACTTTAAGGAGGTGATCAGTGTTCTGGATGCTTCTTTACCCGACAGCACCTGGACCTTTGAGAGCCAGCAGGTGAGCAGACAGTAAAATAATTTCATGTGTTTATAGTGACACAACTTTCCCTTAATCTTCTCATGGTGTTTTGCTTGGAAGACCTTGAGGGGGGTTGAATTAATGTAATGCTATCTATCTATCTATCTATCTATCTATCTATCTATCTATCTATCTATCTATCTATGGTAAATGTTTGGTTAACATATTGGGAAAGAAGCAAAAGGCTAGGCTAAATATTTTCTCACAGTACACATTCTCATAGTCTTTTCTGAATACTTCAGCACCACCATGGTGGACAGCGACACTAAGTGGGATACAGGGATGTTTGTAAGCACAAAGTATGTGACAGAGCCCGTGTGTTTCGCCACTTGTTTGTAGCAATTGATTAAAGACCTCACACTGAGGTGAATGTGACTGTTTACAGTAGCTACATTAACCAGTCTTACTTTCTGATTTTTCTTTCTGTCTTGTACAGAAATATCATCTTAATAATTATTTTTAAATTGACATACTACCGTTACATTTTTTTGATATTCCATTATTCTCAAAATGATTGCTTTTGGTTAAAGTGAAGGGGCACAGAGAGAAAAGATGCTGTGACTTTAACAGTGTCGATCAGTTTTCCTCTCATTGGATGCTCGAGGTAGACGCTGTGCACCAATAGGATTCAGAACTGTACAAAGCAATCTAGTCCCTGCCCCCATGCAGCCTCGGCGCTGTAACACTTACAATGCAACGAGCTAGAGGACAGAGACGGCAATGAGCTCGTATTTTTTAATATGAAAATTCTAATTCGTTTTACAACCATGCTCAGTATTTCTGGAAAATCTT
>NW_024618447.1:0-1399 GCF_008729295.1 Plectropomus leopardus | reverse complement strand
TACTTTTCTTTTTCAAGGCAATCAGTTTCCAAGATTATTTTAAGTTTGTTTAAGATTAAGATTATTTTAAGTTTACTTAAAATAATCTTCAGAAGTTTAGATTTCTGCCTTGAGTTTTCCTTTTTGGGTGAACTGTTCCTTTAAGGGCTGTGCGTGTGTGTGTGTGTGTGTGTGTGTGTGTGCGTGTGCGTGTGCGTAAACCTCAATTCTTGTATAGGATTGCCCAAAATGTGTCTATTAGCAGGTTTTGAAGGTCATCAAATAGCGAGAAAAGAGAGAAATATAGTGATTAGTCGGATTCCAAATCATTTTTTTTTTTTTTACTGCTCGAAATCAACTTTCGTGTTGATATTTGTTAGCGTAATGTGTCTACATGGGTATTAGTGTGGAAACAAAAATTTTTTATCAACATATCAAAAACTGTCCAATAACACAGCCCTGCAAAAATGTTTGGGAGACGCGTTGAGTGAAATAGGGTCCTCACAAGTATAGAAGTACGCTGTTTTGTGCGTGTGCATGTGTGCGCGTGTGTGTGTGTGTGTGTGTTTGTCACCGTAAAGACACTTCCAACAACAAGACGCTGTCCCCGATAATGAGCTTCATTATATGACGCCGCGGTGTGTTTGTTCGGATCAAACGCTTCCTTTCCGATTTGTCAGAAGAGCCAGTGAACGCAACACAGAAACGCCACTCAGAAAATGTAGCTTTTATATATGATGACATGTTATTTATATGGATGTGAAACTAAAATAAAAGGTGCGTCATATTAACACGATTTTATTTGTTTTTTTAGCCTTTGAGTTAAATTTTCCACAAAAAAACAGACGAGTTGTGTCATAAATCAGATTCAAACTAATGTAGCTTTTATTAATTATTATTATGATAACTGCGATACATCTACACACAGTAACAGCCTAACAGATTGTAATATATATAATAAGCTTATAATGCATTTGATTTTGTCATAGTATTTTTATATGTTGAAGAGGATGTTGTCACTGTATCATCTGTAGACTGTAGAGGATTTTTTTTGTTTTTTCAGTCGCCAAAAATTTCAACCCCCCGCATCCTTGATGGGAATTTTACAAAAAAAAGAAGAAAAAAAATTCAGATAGTGTTTGGATTTATGTTGTCTCGAGTGAAAGCGGACGACAGTTAGTGCTTCTTTTTCCTATTTATTTAAATAAAGAGCTGTTTCTCCTTCGTTGTTTTTCCTTTTTTTTCTTCTTCTTCAACCTTGACACTGGCTGTGGTTTTCTTGTTGTTCTTGCTCTGACCTTTGACCCCGTTGTGTGACGGCTGTCTAGCGTCCGGACTGAGTCGATGTGCGATGGCAGCTCGGAGACAGAGAGAAAAGGGAGGAGAAAGAGAGAGAGATAGCGGCGGAGGGGGGTGGGAA
>NW_024618446.1:0-1404 GCF_008729295.1 Plectropomus leopardus | reverse complement strand
ATTCATATACAGTATATATGTGTAGTAAGAATGTGCTGTGGCAGTTTAATGCTGCAGTTAGACTTCCGTATCTCAGTGAAAGCTGTTTTGTTGCCTCCATAATTGCCAGACTAGATGCCGCCACTGCTGCTGTCATTGTATTTTTACTTTTTATTGTGAGAGAATCTGTGAGTCGAGGTAGTGACACGTTAAGGCGTATCTGCCGCTTTCCGTGCTCAGCCTTACAAACATTTATCAGTGGCCCTGAGGATGTGTGTGTGTGAGCGATATATTCAGGAAACATACATTGTTTACATTTCTTCGACCAGTGAAAGAGAAGACTACGCGCCGCTGCTCTGTTTGAGAGCGTGCCATCTTCCCTGCACGGGTTTCAATTTCAACCCCCTCAGCACATCAGCCGCACGATTGCTTCCTACTGCAATTTATTACGGGCAAATTGAAAGATTCAAAGGTGTGAGTCAGTTTGTGTCGGCCGTGAACGAGCCGGCTTTACACCGCCTCTCTGCGTCTCTTTACACGGCCGCAGCACCGGCTCATCTGGGTTTGTGCGAGTCATTGTAACCGAGTCCTCAGGAAAGAGTGAGACAGAGGGAGAAAAGAGGGAATTTTCCAAAGCAGAGAGGGAGGATGGCAGTGGTCCCATTAGTTGACCCCCATGCGAGCTCTCTGGAGGCATATAGGCTTACTAGCGTCAAAGCATAAGAATATGCAGCAGGCAGCATCAAAGCGCAGCGCCGGGTAGCCGATAGCTTGTGGTGACATTGTGCTGCGGGACAGAGCACTCTCCGCCATCATTACCGCGGATCCCTCACATCGTCTATTTATAATCAATTTTCCGTTCTCTCATATGGTGTCGGGGAGAGAGAGGGACAAAGAGGGGCTGAACAGGGAGCTGGTGGAGCGCTGCTGCTAACACGCCGCAGAAATTACACAACAGGGACCGTTCACATAAATGGACCCAGACGTGTGAAAGTAACGGCGGTTTAGTGAGGCCATTTCTTTAAAACCAGAGCGCGGGCGACGAGGAGTAAAAACAATTCCTGCTGGGTCATACTTCAACTACGGCTCCCTTTTAAACAAGCCCATAAACTTTTTAAAGCCGCATCATTATTCGCAACCAAATGGCCTCATTTAGGGACTGTTTGTTATTTATGAGATAGGAGGGGGCGCTGCAGCAAACGGGGAGGCATGCCAAATAACATTTTTAAGCTCTGGAGAAGGACTGATGTTATTTTTATTTTGGCTTATTTGTGTTTTGTATTTATTTCACTGCCGATTACAACCAGCAGGTTTGGAAGTGATCAACTTAGTTTTATGTCTCTTTGCAGTCATTTTGTGTCTCTCTGCAGTCATTTTATGTCTCTTTGCAGTCATTTTGTGTCTCTCTGCAGTCATTTTGTGTCT
>NW_024618445.1:0-2170 GCF_008729295.1 Plectropomus leopardus | reverse complement strand
TAAGGTGTTGGAAACTATATTGTCTGGTGTCGTTATTGTTCACTGTGTGATAAATTAATTGCTTTTTTTATATTACGGTATATATACGGTTTTACACACACACACACACACACACGGTGGTTTACGTGTGTCCTGATGTAAGGTTTAGTTATAATGTTTAATTTAGGACTGCAGCTAATGATTATTTCTACAAAAGCTGAGTGTTCATATTTGCAATTTTTTAATGTTTGTATCTTTTTAAAAAAATTTTTTAAGCTCTCAGAGTGCCAAATAGCATACATAGATGGTTTCTTGACAAATGTAGCAACTGATTCAATGAAAAATGTCACATCAACAAGCAGCCATTATTCCCTGCAACAGATTGTAGTTCAACAAGTTTATACTGTTTGAATTCTCACCGACAGTCATGACGGTGATCTTGTAGGCTGAAATCAGGTGTGATCGAATGAACTAGACGCTCATTTTCAAGTTCTCCAAGTATCCCGTGATCTCTGCAAAACAAAGATAAATTATATTAAGAAATCAGCCTTTTGTTTTAGCAAATCGACATGAATTAACCCGAAGAAAAGCTTTGTTCTCTCAAGATAACAAAATAATTAACCTGTGACCTTGAGAAAACGGCATCAAAAAAATTGCAAGCTCGGCAGTTTTTGGCTTCCACATTTTTTCGAAAAGATGATGTCTCATAAATATCTTTTGTCCAACCAAAAGTCAGTCCAAAATCCATAATGTATTTACAATATCATGAAGAAGCATGTTGGGCATTCGTTAACAACAAAGTGGTTATTTAATAGTTGCCAGTTAATTGTATGTTGAAGGGCTGACAATTACTTCAACCTCGATTTTATAAGTAGATTAGATTTCACTGTATTTTCAGACATCATTTTGAAATTTGTCTTGAGTCCCACGACGTCATTGGTTTTCCAATATGTAACCAAACAAAAAAAAGTCATACAACAAACGTTACAAATCACCACAGACATTACGTAAAGTGGATGCAGCACAACAGATTACTCGTTTCCTCTTAGATTCAGTGTTCGGCTCAGATACACTGAGGCTGCTCAGAAGCCAAACTCTGATTTAACAGATCGACAGACTGAGTAACAAAATAATTAGCCAACCTGTTTAATTGTGCTTGTGGAGCTCTAAATCTGCTGTGTGACAGCAAAGGCTGATATTCTTCGAATAATGTGTGACAGGGATCTGATGTAAGATTACCAGAGACAATATTCTTAGTCAGCTATTTAGGTTCACATTCACAACCACTAAAGAAAAATACGGTTTTACAAGTTTAGAAGATAACAGGGTCGGCTGGGATATATCCTCATTGGGCAACAATTGGGCCATTGACACACTTCAGTACTTCCACTGTATGTAGACATAAAATAATTGTTACACTATTAAAGCCGTAGGAACACGCTCTCCTGTAGTTCACATTAAGGCTCCTGCAGAGAGATTTACAATCAAAACAAAGGACAGCATCTGTTAGATAGACGAGCAAAATGTTCTGAAACTATCTGATCGCTCGATGCAAGCTGGAGGCGGCACACAGACTTGATTTGGTGAGGTTACAGAGACTTACAGACGGCAGCATAAACGCTGATCAAGCTTCTAAAACCTTCATCTGTAACAGAGGCTGCAGGTGACAGGGACTGATCCGCACTACTTTAAGTATTTTGCTCAGGCTTTTCAGGAATTCTTTAAATAGAAACACTGCTGAGTCTGGATCACCTATAAGCTCATGTCACCCACAGAAGAGCGAGAGAGGGAGGCAGCAGTAAGAGATGTGATGGATTCATTATTGATCAGATACATTTTCTATGTAAAAGGCTCCCTAAAAACGTTTATTTTATGCACAGGCAAGATGCCAGACTCTTGATGACTTCAGGCCAAGAGAAATATTTAGCAAGGTGACAAGCTTACGGTATCACATGACTCCTCTACTGCCCGGTCTGTGACCTTAAAGGTGTAGCATGCTGCTCTGTGACTGATGGTGCTGTTTAAAAACTACAGTCATTTTCATTTTTTCCCATTACCCTGTTAGTGTATAGTTATATTTGTAGCATATCCTATGCTTTAGCAGTCTTTTGGGGCCTCCCACTCTTCCTCTCTTGATCCATGTGTCTCTTATGCACTATTAGATTTGTTTTCTTTTCTTTTCTTTTCTTTT
>NW_024618444.1:0-2037 GCF_008729295.1 Plectropomus leopardus | reverse complement strand
TATATATAGTATATAGTAAGTAATTTTTATTTTTGATGATTTTTGATTTAAGCCTTTCTTTTTCTTTAGAACTTAATTGCAACTGATAATTTGGCCATCTTTTTTGACTTTTAAAATGCTGGCATTTTATTTTTTCTTTTAAAGTTTTTTTTGTTTGTTTTTTAAAGTTTGAAGACATTTTGGTGGGGGCTTTTGTCTTTAAAAACTCTTGATGATTTTTTAAAAATGAAACATGCCTCCCAAACCTGCAGTCCTGTCAACGCAAAAATCTTCAAAATTACAACATTTATTATAAAAAGAAGTGATAAAAAACTGAAAGTATTGTTGGCTTTGTTGATTCTGTTAGGACATAAGGTAGATAAAGTGTCTTTTGTTTGATGTATCATTTCTTACTTTTCTCCTTTATTAAGTACTTTTAAAGAGTGATTTTAAATTTTTGTTTAGAACTGGTTTTGTTTTTACTGTTCTGACCTGAGAGTCACTGTTAACTCCATTCTCTTCTATGTTAAGCACATTATAGATGTTTTTTAGAGCTGAGGAAACATGATTTTTTAATGTCTCAGTTCATGTTGATTCTCACACAGGTTTGTGCTTCACAGAGATGCAATCAGTTTAAAATCTCTTTGCTTGTTGCATCACAGATGTTTAATTACAATTCTTGATACTTAAAGAAAACTAATTATTATTAAACTAATTACATTTGCTTTGTCGACATGAGTCTGCTGAAATATTAAGTCATGTTAAAAAAAAATACTTTTGTTGTCGAGCCTGGTAACAGCATTAAGCTGCAAACACTGCTGATGTAACATCCTGAAACACCTGTTGGAAATGTTTAATGTCCTCTTGAGCAAATGATTCAATAAAGTGGAGACCCGACCTCACCGCTGTGTGCCGCGTTGTTTTTTCCTGCAGATTTAGTATGAATAACTTGCTAACGTGACGGTTAAAAAGAGGAGCAAAATGTAAAGACTGATTTTTCTGTGAAGATATTAGCTGATGTTAGCGGAGCAAACCTCGGTTACTGCAGTAAACTGGTAAGTTTCCGCCGCCCGCAGTGACCCACCTTTCTCTGTGAAGAACTGTGTGACTCTCCTTTTTCTGCTCTCTGGTCGTTTTTGGTAGTCAGACCTTTTTTTGGAGGCTGTCACATGAAGCTCAGCACACACTCCTCACTCAGCTCTGCTAACCACAGTTTGCACCAGGTGTGGAGCCAGGACCGAACCATTTCACGAAAATACGGGGGGGCAATACAGAGGCTCTGTGGGTGTTACCTTTTTGCAAAAACACAAGAAAAGAAAAATTAAGTGTTAGCATTAGGTAGCACATTGGAAACACAATATTATGTTCACAGTGTAATTTAATAATTTTCTACAAAAATAAATAAAAATAAAAATTAAATCTAAATGTTCTAATATTTTTAGGGCCCTTGTCATCACAGAGCCTTAGTGCTGTCCTAACTTTTTCCCCTCATATGGCTGGTCCCTCCACCACTAGGTGCCACTGCGTCTTTCAACTCGGTTGGATCTTCCACAAGTAAAGACCACAGACTGAGCTCTGGTGGTGCATGCTGTGCACTGCATACAATGAGTTTAGTGTACTTTGCATTAAAAGATTATATGTCATAAATAATAAATATAACTTTTGTAATAGTCACCCTATTAATCTACATCAAAAAACAAAGCAGCAAACAGTAATCAGGTCACTTTATTGAACATTTGGCTCAACAAGAGAGTGAACACAGCCAACAGGTGTCACAGGAATCTGAGGTTACATCAGCATGTTTGCAACAACAATGGTGCTAACAGAGACGCTCTCCTACAAAAAAAACCTTTAGATTTCTTTTTAAAATTTTGATTACATGAACCATGAATGATATTTAAACATACTAGCATGTGACATCTGTGTTCTGATATAAGCTCTGTGTCTTTGAGTATCAAGAATAAGAATATAAAAATACAATAAAAAAATTGCAATAGGCACTTTAAGCTACCTTGTGTCCTGACTAGGAACGACACGAAATTAATTATCATAAGTATA
>NW_024618443.1:0-5155 GCF_008729295.1 Plectropomus leopardus | reverse complement strand
ACACACACACACACATAAAAAGACACACACACACACATAAAAAACACACACATAAAAACACACACAAAAACATGCATAAAAACACACATAAAAACACACACACACATAAAACACACACACACAACAAAAACACACACAGAAAAACACACACACACACACATAAAAACATGCATAAAAACACACACACATAAAAACACACACACAAAAACACGCATAAAAACACATAAAAACACACACACACACACACACATAAAAACACACACACACACACACACACACACACATATAATCACGTATGATAAACTGTTGCTGTGGGTTTTGTTCCCAGTCCAGCTGCCTACAGGTGAGAAGATCACCTTCCTGGACACGCCGGGTCACGCCGCCTTCTCCTCCATGAGAGCCCGTGGAGCAGACGCCACCGACATCGTCGTCCTAGTGGTGGCGGCTGACGATGGCGTCATGAACCAGACGGTCGAGTCCATACGGCACGCCAGGAGAGCCAAAGGTACGAGCGCCACCTGGCAGACACGGCTGAGGGCTGAACACCACACGGCTTTCTACAGTGTTTCTGCCGTGTTTCTACTCTGATGTTACTTCCTGTCTCTGTGGTGTGTTTACTTCCTGTTCCTGTGATGTGTTTACTTCTCGTCTCCGTGGCGTCGCAGTGCCGCTGATCGTGGCGGTGAATAAGTGTGATAAGCGTCAGGCCGACCCTCAGAGGGTGAAACAGGAGCTGCTCGCTCACGACGTCGTCTGCGAAGAATTCGGAGGAGACGTTCAGGCCATCCACGTGTCTGCGCTCAAGGTGAGCCGCCACCAGCGAGTCCGAGTCAGCACGTCTGTTGATGTTTGTTGTTGTTGATGTTTGTTATCTATGATGTTGTCGTTGTCGTTGTTGTTGTTGTTGTTGTCGTTGTCGTCAGGGCGACAACTTGCTGGCTCTAGTGGAGGCCACGGTGGCGCTGGCAGAAGTTCTGGAGCTGAAGGCTGAGCCGAGCGGCGCCGTGGAGGGACTCGTCATCGAGAGCCGCACCGACCGAGGCAAAGGGTGAGTCATCGGGACAGAACCGTGGTTCTACTGCATGGGTTCCACATGGGGGTCCAGCTGTGACTCTGGTTCTGTAGCTTCTAGATGTGACTCTTGGTTCTGGTTCTGATCTGATGGTTATGTCCTGTGTCCTCAGTCTTGTAACGACGGCAATTGTGCAACGGGGGACGTTGCGGCGCGGCTGCGTGCTGGTGGCAGGGAGGAGTTGGGCCAAAGTACGCTTCCTGTTTGATGAGAACGGGCAAGCGGTGAAGGAGGCGGGGCCGAGCGCGGCGGTGGAGGTGGTGGGCTGGAAGGAGCTGCCGTCCGCCGGCGAGGTCATCCTGGAGGTCGAGTCTGAGGTGAGAACAAAACCCGCTCGAGTCTTCGGAGGTCACCTGTCCGTCCCGTCGTCCCCCTCCTGTCTCTGCAGGCGATCCGTTTGTTTTTGTTTTTAGTTTTCTGAAGATGTTTGATGAGTGAGACCTCAGACTGTAACCATGACAACCGTGAGTGTGTCGCCCCCTGCTGTCTGACTGCAAACACACCACAGAGCACTCTACTGTGTGTGTGTGTGTGTGTGAGTATGTGTGAGTGTGAGTATGTGTGAGTGTGAGTGTGTGAGTGTGTGTGTGAGTGTGTGTGTGAGTATGTGTGAGTGTGAGTGTGTGAGTGTGAGTGTGTGAGTGTGTGTGTGAGTGTGTGTGTGAGTATGTGTGAGTGTGAGTGTGTGTGTGTGAGTGTGTGTGAATGTGTGAGTGTGTGTGTGAGTGTGTGTGTGTGTGTGTGTGTGTGTGTGTGTGTGTGTGTGTGTGTGTGTGTGTGAGAGTATGTGTGTGAGTGTGCGTGTATGTGCAGTGGTGTGCGTGCGTGCGTGTGTGTGTGTGCGTGCGTGTGTATGTGCGTGTGTGAGTGAGTGCGTGTGCAGCGGCGTGTGCGTGTGCAGTGAATAAAGAGTTTGTCTGTCTGTGGCGGAGCAGCAGCAAGCGAAGGAGGTGGTGGAGTGGAGGAGGTACGAGGAGGAGCAGCTGAAGCTGCAGGAGGAGCAGGGCGTCATCGAGCTCAAACAGAAACAACACCTGGAGGAGTACAGGAAGGAGAGGGAGGGGCTTACTCACCTGAGCTGGAGGAAGAGGAAGTCGCTGCTGTACCAGGCCAATAAGAGCAAGTTTGCCGCCAGGCCGAGCGAGAAGACGGACAGCGCCGAGAACAGCCTGCCGCTCATCATCAAAGGTACACACGCACGCACACACGCACACACACGCACACGCACACACACGCACACGCTCTGATAGTTTGTTTTAGTTTCAGTTTTGTTTTTTCTTTTGAGATGTTTGGCTTTTTTTTCTTTAAACTTTTGTCATTTTTGGAACAATATTTTGCTCTTTAAAGATATTTGGGGATTTTTTTTCTTTCTTTTAAAATTTTTGGCAGGTTTTTTTTCCATGACTGTGACCTTTGACCTGCAGGTGACGTGGACGGCTCCGTGGAGACCATCCTCAACATCCTGGACACGTACGACGCCCAGCAGCAGTGTCAGCTGGACGTGATCCACTTCGGCATCGGAGACGTTTCAGAGACCGACGTCAACATGGCCGACGCGTTCAAAGGTAACGAGGAGCGGTCCGGAGGCGTCTCCGGGACTGGAGGACATTTGGGGACTCGGCCCGAACCTGTGAAGGAAAAAAAGTTTTGTTATTTTCATGTTTGGTGATTTTTAAAAACTTTTGTCTTTTGTTTCTTTGAAAACCTTTTTTTATTTTCCTTTAAATTTCTTGTAATTTTGTTTTTCAAACTTTAGGTGATTTTTTTTTCTTTCACACTTTTTGGTGTTTTTTTAATTGTTTTTTTGGCTATAATAATAATAATTATTATTAATCAATCAGTCAGTCATTTTCTGTAACCGCTTGAAAGGCGGGGTCACCCGGGACAGTTCGCCAGACCAATAATTATTATTATTGATGTTATTAGTAATAGTTTATTTTTAATTTGGTGTTAACGTTGTTTGTGGTTTGGTTTCCTGTTGGTTATTTAAAAAACCTGTCGGAGCTTTTTTTTCTTTAAACATTTTTTTGTGATTTTTAAAGAAAACTTTCCAAATCTGCGGGCTCCCAAAACAAACATCACCAAACGTGCACCATTCCTTTTGTGTTTGTCAGCCGTCAAAGAGTTAAATCGTTGTGTTTGTGTTGGCGGTCGTCTCGGTGTGAGTGTGAACGTTATGGATGTGTGTTTCTGTAATGTGGTAAATGATATCGTTGATGAAAACGATGGAGAAACCGCAATCGGTTCCGACAGGAAGTGTCTCTGACCCTCTGTCCTTCTCGCCAGGTTCCATTTACGGCTTCAACGTGGCGGCCAGCAGGTGGATCCAGCAGCTGGCGGACAGACGCGGCGTCCCGCTGAGGCTGCACAACGTCATCTACAAACTGATGGACGAGCTGAAGGACGAGCTGAGCGGGAAGCTGCCTCCGGTCGTGTCTGAGAACATCATCGGTGAGAAACTCTGCCGCTGCTCTTCTACATAAAATCACTTTCATTTCTTGTTTCTGATTGAAAAGACAAAAAAGCCCCTGAGAGGACGTCCCGCCGTCTCGGGACAGAACCGATCTTTACTGATCCACAATAATTTTCAGTGTTCACACAAAGGTTGTGACATTAGAAAAACTGTGCGTTTGAATTGTTTTTTTCAGCAATTGTACGCAGCGTGCACTTCTCATCCTTTTTGATAATAAACTAAACTGCAACTTTGGATCGTAACGATGCATCGCGAGGCAGTAAAAAATCAATAAAAAATATGTGAGATTCAAAGCGATGAGATGAAAAATGAACCGGGATACTCTTTTTGAAAGTCGGGGGCGTAATCTACTTTTGACTTCGCTTGCTCGACGTGCCACATCAATACATGTTCAACGTCCTACGTCATGTCCGAGACTAGAGACAGCTCGCCAACGTAACTTAGACGAAGCAAAGGCTCCTCGCTAGGCGATACTGATCCTCCCTTTAGTTTCAAATTGAAGTGTGGCGACATTTGAGCTTCCTCAAGTCAGATGGTAATAAAAGCACGAAGATAACAGAAAAGACAAAAACCGTCTGCAGATACTGACAGAGTGCTAATCTACACAAACAGAACAACTAACACGATGCAGCATGAGAGCCGGCATCATGGCGAGGAGCTCCGGTCAGCCCCGCCCACACACGATACTGCTCAACGACGACTACTCAGCCCAAACCCCCCCCCCTCCAAAGATCATATCAAAAGCCGTATTGATGTTAAATTTGACTCATAAGTCTAGCTCTATGTCCTCTACAAAAATGCCCTTTGGACCATGATGATTGACTTCAGATAAAAATGCAACTTTCTGTTATCAACGAGACAGATTGGTCAAAAAATATGGCTGCCAAAAAACTTGATTAAACTTAGTGGAAACACTTTAAAAGACGATCTAAACAAACCGACCAAGTTTCATTGAATTTCGATAAAAGGTAGGTAAATAACGGGATTCCCACTGAACAGGAAGTGACTCTCAATGAACAGGAAAAAAACAAAAATATGTCCCTGAAAATCCAGTGGACCGCACTTGACCTTATTTGGTGTTCATGCTCTGGGGCCAAGTGGTAGCCAAAGTCTGAAGGGCCATATTGATTGGCAGAAGTGGGCGTGGCCTATTCATCTGTAACTGCTTATACGTAATCAATATCAGTATATATATAATATAAACATTAGTGGGATGGGGATCAGCGGATGTCTCTGGTTTGAGGTCTCCCCGCTGATGTGCAATATTTCTGTATATGAAGTGTAGTCGTCCTCTCTGTGAGACACGTAATAAGTCCTGCTTGTCAACCAGAGAAACAACTCGGACCTGACAGGAACGGTTTCTCTCCGTCTCTGCTCGTCCAGGTGAAGCCGCGGTGCTCGCCATCTTTGATGTCACCGTGGGGAAGAAGAAGGTTCCTGTTGCTGGCTGTCGAGTCCAGAAAGGTCTGCTGGACCGACGACTCAAGTTCAGAGTGATCCGCGGTCGAGACGCCATCTGGGAGGGTGAGTCACACCTGTCACGCCTGAAATATCTGAGACACCTGACAGACCTGTCACACCTTAGATGTCTGACACACCTGTCACACCTG
>NW_024618442.1:0-3188 GCF_008729295.1 Plectropomus leopardus | reverse complement strand
ATCAATTAAAGAAAACACCCCAAATAGTTGCCAGTTAATTCTCAGTCAATCAACACTCACGTTTCAGCTGTTATAAAAACTGTTAAATTAATAACAAAACATAACATTTTAAAAAGTCATCTTACATTTTTTATGCTAAAGTAAACTACAATGCTTCCCTCTGAAATGTGGTGTAGTAGAACATAAAAGTGGCATATAAGGAATAGGCTAAAGTACTGTACAAGTATTTCAAATTTGTACTACAAGTAGAACAGTACAACGCCGTACAGTGCTAAAGTAAACGTACTTGGTTGCAGTCCACCATTGCTTTCTGAGGATGTGTGTATCAAGTGCCCGTAAGTTTGCTTAGAAATCAAAGAAGAAAAAAGCTTTTTAAAACTCCTGAACATGGGTGAGATGCTTGTGTTTTCTTCTGTATCAGAATGTCCTGTTTGGATGGTCTGCAAACAGAAAGTGCTAATGACTAATTTGGCATATTTTTAAATGGTGCCAATTTGCCAAATGTAAAGAAAAATAAGCTGAAAAAATAGTTGTAGGCCAAAATGTAACTCAACAGTGGCAACATAATGCTTTTTTTACATCCCTCAAAGCATTATGGGACTTGGGACTGGGAAGTTAAAGTGGAACATATAATGATAACAGGAGGACTAAATCCATTACTTCCTATAAGGGCATCTGGCTACGTGTGTTTGAGAGGCTCAGGGTGACCCCTATGGCACAGACCCCAGATCAGATCATGTTCATGTTAATCCTAGCCTCCAGCATTACAGCGCAACAGTCAGAACATATGTGGCCTTTTGTCTTTAATACAGGCTCTTTAAGTTAGTAGGAAAAGTGATTAGCTCCTTTGTGACAGTAAAAAAACCTTGACCCTGAAAAAAAGTTTCCATTTTTGTGTATGTATTCATCTAGAAATCAACTTTCATTGACCTTGTTCATTTGTTATTTCCCGAAATGGGTCTATAATGTAGTTTCAGGAATGAAACATCTTCAAAATAATTAGAATTGTGTTGCTTTTATTGAAGTTTCCCATCGTTTCCAGACAAGTGAACAGTAATATTCCTGCATATTGAAAACAAAATGAAGGCTTCCACAGACTTGATCTCAAACACGTCTTTGACTTCGGTATGTTGTTTACTCCAATAATGGCGACTAAGAGTCACCTTTTAAACCCTGACACAAATAAATTGCACAAATCTCAACAATGAGAAAACAAAATGTATGTTTGGTGATTCAGACATGAAAGGAGCAAGATTTCTAAAGAGGCAGAAATTGACTTTCTCTGCAAGAGAAAAGCAGTTTGGCGCTCAGAGCTGGAGGTTGTTTTTTTTTGTGTTTTTTTTAAGAAATGGGAAAAAAATGAAGGTTCAAGGCTACTGTCTGGGTGCACACGTGTTTTTTCTTTTATGTGCGCGCCACCAGCCGTCGCCTTGAGCCCATTTGATGCACAGTTGCGTGACTGCAAAATGTGAGCCATTGCAGTGAGTCATTTTCTTCGGGATGAAGTGTGACATTGTGTGGTGGTGGTGCTGTATGTATGGGCTCTGTATGTGTAAGTGCATTCGTGTGTGTATTTGTACAGTTGAATTGCATCTTCTGTGTGATTCATGTTAAATATTAGTGTAGGCCTCGCGGTATACGGGCTTATTGCAAACTTCTGTCAGTTGACGTGTGCATGTGTGTGCATACACAGCTACTGTATGTGTGCTTTTTCCCCCCATTCTATACATGTGGTGTGATTTACAATGCATGTTTAGTGATTATATGACTGTAGAGGATATTACATGTTGCTTGTGTGCATTATTTAGATTTTTTAAATTCATGTTTGCTTAACAGAATGCTTCCTTTTCATTACAAGAAACATGTTATTAACATTTTTGGGCATCTGTTAAGGGATTATGTCTTCTTTAAAATGTAAATGAAGTACGAAAACTCTTTATAGTGTCTTTTCACAACTCTTAGCTTCTCCTGGGCCCTCACCATGATCCACACCTTGTCACAGCAGCGCTCTGATAACCACTGTCGACCTTTCCCCCATACCAACGATAAATGCCTGCATGCTGTAAAACAATGAAACAGTGCTTAAGAGCTGTAATGGAAAGCTAATTCTGTAATTAGCCTGCTGATTAGCCTGCAGGCCCCTCCCACGGTGGACTCTGCATGTGTGGCAGGTGCCGACTGTAAACCAAAGTCCTGGGAGCGTGTGGGAACACTCAGGCGTGGAAACACACACATACACACACACCAATACAAACTGTGTGTTATCTGTTGCTGTTGAGGACAGCGATTAGATTGTTTCTTGTTCATTTAGATTGAGTTATCTTTTATATTTACACCTAAACAAATTCTATATGTAAGCAATTATGCAACCATTCCTTTGTTGGGGTCGACCAATACTGTTTTTTCAGGACCGATTATTAGTAGCTAATGAGACCGATAACCGATATTTGGAATCGATATGTATTTACAGTAAAAATGAAAATCTTTCTGTCAATATTTAGAATTTTTGGAAAATAACAAACTCCATCATAAAACTTTGTTTAAATGCTTTTAGCAAATGTTTAGTAAAAACCAAAACTTTCAACATCATATACAGCAAGTTCCCAGCAACTTAAAAAAAAAGACATCAAGTGAAAGTTTAAAAAAGTAAATAAATATAGCACCCTGAGGTTATGCAAAGTAAATGTTCTTCCCATGCTTACACTTTTTTTTGCATTTTTTTATTAATTAATTTTATTGGCAATCATTAAAGTGCCACCACAGATAATCGTCAAAATGCCAAATATTGGTTGCAATACTTGGCCAGGCTGATAATCGACCCCCTTGGCCTCCTTAGGTCGTTATGTGCGGACCCCTCCTCAAGGGTGAGCATGTTGTTTCAACATTGTGGGGGACACATTAGAGAAGGGGGCATGGTGGAAATTGTGAGCATCAAACACTTAGTTTCTTGCATTCTTGTGAAATGTTTTGCACCAATTTATGCATTTTTTTTGCATCAATTTGAGGTGTAATTTTTTGAAATTTTTATCAAAATAAAGCGTATGTACAAATTTAATGTTTTTATTGAGGTGGACAAATGCACACATCCCAAATACTGAATGAGACATGTCCCCTGCATCCCCCCAAAATCTGTTCCTAAGCGCTTCTTGACAAATTCGTAAATATCCTTAAATGATACACAACTGCCT
>NW_024618441.1:0-1311 GCF_008729295.1 Plectropomus leopardus | reverse complement strand
GAAGGTCTGTAGGGACGGGACGTTCAACTTTAAATGGCTGATTTTGTTTTTAATTTACTGCGAATTTTAAATCCTACTTCCTTCGGGTTTGAAAGACGTGTTTTTGTAATTTTTCTTTATTAAAAATATTTTTTCTTTAAAATGTTTCTTTAAATTTGTCTTTCTTTAAAAAATATTTTGGGTGATTTTTCAGGAGAAAAAAGGGTGGGGTTTTTTCTGTTCTTGGTGATTTTAATGAAAATTTTTTGGCATTTTTTTCCACGAAGAAAACGAGACAATAAAGACGAGGCAAAAGCGTCTCGGGGCTCCGGTGTGTCTCACCTGCTCCCAGTACTCCCAGTACGGCCGAGGCCGACGCTGAGCCCATGTTGTTACGAGCGATGCAGCGATACGTCCCCGAGTCCTCT
Source organism: Plectropomus leopardus (assembly GCF_008729295.1). NCBI lineage: Eukaryota > Metazoa > Chordata > Actinopteri > Perciformes > Serranidae > Plectropomus > Plectropomus leopardus. Next base: position 904 of record NW_024618441.1, on the reverse strand, counting down.
GGCCCCGCCCCCTCGATCTGCAACCAACTGGAGAGCTCGAATTTCAGAGGACCGCCCCGCGACTGTGGACGGAGAGACGGACAGGTAGTCAGACCGCAGGCGGCGTTTCAGCGCTCTGATCGGCTGGGGTGTGTGTCCTCACCTGGACTGAGATGTGGGGGTCGTCTCCAGGCAGGACGACGTCCCGGCCCTCCTTCCTCCACTCCACCAGCGCCATCGGGAACGCAAAGACCTCGCAGAGGAACACGAGACTGCTTCCTGTCCCGTTGACCTGGCTGTGAGGGGGGACCTTGATGATGGGGACTGAGGGACAGACAGAGGGACAACAAACTGATGAGGACATCTTTGAACACACTCCGACTTCTACTGAAGATCATGAAAAAGACTGAAGACAAGCGTTTCTAGGATTTTAGGACATTTTTTGACATGTCCAGGATTTTCCAAAGCCCTGATTAACACCAACAAACAACAAATCTGGTTGTTTTTTTTAAGGAGACATTGCGTGTTTGCAGCGGGGATGTCCCCCGAAAAAACAGGTATTTTAAGTCAAAATCGGATTTTTGGTTTTTGTGTCGAAACAAAGCCACGTGTTAATCACAACGTTGTTCAAACATGAAGTTTGACCGTAAATCTGCTACAAAAGTAACGCAGAGGTGAAACACACCTGCGTCTGCGGACACACTGAGACTCAGCTGCAGCGAAGAGCGTCTCCACGTTTTTAGAAACAAAACCAAAATCAGAAAAGAGCTGAAAGAGTTTTTTTGGTGAACTGAGGTCAGAACAGAAAACCTCCATTCAGACCGACAGGAAACCAGCTTTATTCTGAGCCTGAGAGGACGTGAAGAGGACACAGAGACACAGAGACAGAGAGACAGAGACAGAGACACACAGAGAGACAGAGACA
>NW_024618440.1:0-3288 GCF_008729295.1 Plectropomus leopardus | reverse complement strand
ACTGATGGACTAAAGAAGGCACTGCTGGACATACACATACATATATATATATAGTGTTTGGTTATGCATTGCACCACTCTTTTAGGCACAGAGTGTACTCTGCTCACAAACGGAGCAGCAGAACATCAGGTGTAGTAAAAGTGAAACTTAGCTATTCATTGTACTGGGTCTTAAAGTTTACCTTCACTCTCTCCAGCAGTGCCTTCTTTAGTCCATCAGTCTGATCAGCTCTGACCATATAAACTGATCAATTATCCACCCCGCAATGCTTCTTAAACTCCTCTAACTGCTGCTGAGGGATTAAAACAACTCATGATGAGTTTCTCTGCTGTGTTCACTGACTCGCAGAACATCTAAATTTAGAGATGGGCAACAGAAATATGAAAAGAAAGTGACACATGCACATCAGATAAAAAGAAAAGGGAACCTACCGCCACCCATAGATTCTAATGCTGTGGGAAACACTATGTTTGCTTACAAAAACTGCCATTCCCAGTTCAAGTAATAGTGGCGCAAAAGAACACCATTATGAGTAGAATCCATATAGCATTGTGGTACAGCTGGAATCTTGGAGATAAGTCATGCTTGTTTTATTCTGTCAGTGAATGGAAGCACAGCAGTTAGGTGTAGAGCTGTCAGCTCCAACTCAACTATGTAAAAGCACATTGAAATGTGCAAAAACCCTATCATTATGCTCATCTTACACAGCATGCATGTTATTTTCTTCTAGTGGCTACCACAGAACAGGGAGCAAACTGCAATGTGTAAAATTTAGAGAGGGACATGCCAGCCACACTTCCTGAATTGTGGAAGTTTGTGGATGTGTTTGTGAGACTGTGAAAACCCACAGAGTGACCATGCAGGGCGTTCTCTTTCCATGTGGTAATCCATCTATAGTAAAGAGATTTGTACAATCATATAGTGTCATGATTTTTAAGGGGAATTGTGAATTATCATTGTTTGTTTCTTTTACATGAGGTGAAAGAGTTGAAGGAAGCCCTGACTTTCTCTGTCATTCAATTGCACCCACAGCACCCTCTGCAGGGAGCGCCTGGGAAGTTCTCAAAATACTACTGAGAAGCTTTTTCATTCAGTTTGTTTCTTTTAAGGAAAGAAAGGATTCCAAATATGTTTGGCAAGATTTTGCATTTTTGTTTAATATTGGATTTTCAAATTCAGCTCCTACAATCAGTCTAAAATACACCTTGTAAACAAAACTGTTAATGCTATACTGTCAAATACTAAGACTAATACCACTCAAAATACACTTTTCAAAATCAGACTATAAAAACATCGTACACTGATATGATTTTCTACTTCCATTGAGTTTATTTTTAACCTAACATCAGTCCTAATTATAAAAATTAAATATTCATTACTTTTCAAAATTTTAACCTCTAAAAGCTAGGTTTTCGTGATGATGCCGCTATGGTTTAGGTGGAAGAAAAAACACAAATTAATTATATTCAGTGTACTACATGCTAAGTACATTTTTTATAACAGTCTGGGATATGTCAGTGATTAGCAGCAACATTGATTGTGACTGTGCATCTAGTGGAAATAGCATGTATTTTCTTAATATGCCAAATATGGTAAAAAAATGATGTCATCAGGTGGAAAATGGTAAAAATGACAAATTCCAATGCAAAAGCCCAGAATGACACCCAGAAATAATACAATGCATGTTTTTATGCTTTGATGGCTGTGGGATCAAAAATTGCACTTTGAATGGGTTTCAGTGGAGAATTTTTTGCACTTAACAGTCATTCATTTATTCATTCATTCATTCATTTTCCATAACTGCTTGTCCTCGCAAGGGTCGCGGGCACTTAACAGTCTGAATATAACAATTTAGTTTCCACGGTGTAGTGCCATATGATGAACACAGCTAAAATGATCAATAAATGAAGAATAAAAAGTGCTTAAAATGCCCCAAACAGTGCCTACGGGTTAAATGCGTTTTTACTGGCTTGTGTTACTGTACCTGCAAGGACTTAATCTTCAGTCTCTGACTTTTTTTCCCTCAGAGTCCTCCAAACCATGTGATCCCGCGGCCAGAGGAGATCTACATCTACAGTCCACTGGGGACGGCCTTTAAGGTGACAGGCAGTGACCATTCCTCCAGAAACCCCAGCATCATCACTATGTAAGAAGCCCTGACAGCATCAGTCAGCACATCAGCCTGAGCTCCATGTTCTCCTCATACTGCGGATTGTCTTTGACTGCTTTGATTGTTACCTTGCTGTCTCTCCTCGCAGATTTGCTATCTGGAACACGATGATGGGCACTTCTATCCTCAGCATACCCTGGGGTATAAAGCAGGTGAATTGTTTTTTTGCATGGACTTTAAGTCCTTGGCTTCTTTTTAAAGGGCTAGTTTTATATTGACCTCAGTTGTATTTGTAAAGCAGACTTGCAGGATGTTTGCCCATTAAATTAGCCTTACAAGACAAAAACTGAAATCTGAATAGTCAGTGTATGTCCCTGTAGGCTGGTTTCACCCTGGGGATCTTCATCCTCGTCTTCACAGGCCTGCTGATGCTCTACTGCTGTTACATCGTCCTCAAATCACCAAAGGCAATACGTAAGTCCAGCAACACTATTCTGCCCATGATGGCTAAAACGTTTACACAACTGATAACAATTTCTTTTCTCTTCATTATTTTTTTTATGTAAAAAAACTGCAATAGCCCTTTATCATCTTTAAATCTGGAAATTGCATTTATAATACAAATACTCTTGTTTCAATAATTTCTTAAAATGAGGTCTAATTTTACGGATAGTGGTACAGCAATCTCCCCTTACTATTTTGTGTGTATGTGTTTTTTAGACACTCATTAATTTCTGTACAATACCTGAAACAAGAAAAAAATGTCAGGGGAATATAAAATGGTTGTCAGCTACCCAGTACAATGATGAGTGTGACAGTAACAGCTCACTGATATTATTAGCTGTGTGAAGTCCTCACGGGGTTATTGTATTGGGGCCGAAGCACCAGTGAACTCAGTTTGCTACTATTTGCTGCTATTACTTTGGGCAGCATGAGTGTGAGGCAGAGCCTGTAAGGTCGGTGTCTCCTGTTAAAAAGCAACCTTGTTTACAACATGTGAGAAGTTTTTAGCACATTATTCATCATGTGTATTAGGGAAGTTGACTGCGTCCATTATGTGATCCATTGAATCAAGTCGCAGGTGTCCTGTGGAGGTTTCTTGTAGACAAATTTTCTGTTTACATTCAGTTTTTCTCCACCTCCTTGAGATTTTATATATTTATATATAAAATCTCAAG
>NW_024618439.1:0-3816 GCF_008729295.1 Plectropomus leopardus | reverse complement strand
GGTTCACCCTGACGGTCACATTTTTTCTCGACATCCTGCTGACACGTTTTACGTTGAGTTTTAATCTGTAATTATGTTTAACATTATTGTTGCTTCGCTGTGTAATGGCAGTTTAAACAAAATATTTCTTTTGTGATTTCTAGATTTTCTGTATTAGCTCTCGGTGAACGCTGCACAACTTAATCAAGTGTTATGATTATGATGATTTTTTTATTTCATCAAATTAGTGTATTTTAGCTTTTATTTTTACAGATATTAATGTGAGCTGAAGTTGGTATGCTAAATCATCTGTGCATTGTATTGATTAATAAACTAATTATATTCCCATCAGGCTCATATACATTTTTATTTCTCATTATTTTTGTTTTGTTTTGTTTTATTTTATTTTATCTTTGTTTTTAGTTCATTTTAACTTAAATGTTGGGTTTTAGATTTTTTTTTTAGTTTTTTATTTTTATTGTATTAGTTATATTTGTGAGGAGTGAGGTTTAAAATGTTTAGAATAAGAGTTCTGCAGATATCTCACTTGCAATAAACAATGTCTTTAACTGTATTGATACTCAACGTATGGCCGTGGGCTAAATCTGGCCCCCAACAGGGTGCCAGGTGGCTCCCCAACTATTTTTCAATTCACAATAAAAATTATGTGATTTACAATGGGATTTTTTTTGTAATTTCAGTATACATAGGTTGAAAAGTGCATAAAACAGCATCCAAAATGGAGCCTGTTTATCCCAAACAGTGCCAGTGGCAAATCCCCTGCGCCCCTGCACAGAGGTCCCAGCTAAAATCCTAATGTCCTAAAATCCTAGAAGTGCCCTAAATTTTCAAGAAACTTCCTAAAACCCTAAAAACGTCCTAAATTCTTCCAAAAATCGTCCAAAAATCCCAGAAACGTTCCAAAATCCTGAAAACATCCTAAATTCATATAATTGTATATATAACATTTTATGTGATTTCTTAAGTTTCTTCCCATGTTTTTTTTTTAAGAAATCAAGCAAGTTTGTTCAGGTTTGAAAGAGGCGCTTGTTCCACAGAAAGTGATGACGGTGAGGTTGGAGACAGACGACTCCCCTCTGGACACAGCAGGCCCCGAGGAGAGAGGGGAGCTGGTAGAGGAACAGGTGTGCAGGCAGGAGGAGACTGTAAGGGGGGCTCAGGCAGTGGCTCAGGCTAAGCAGGGTCGGCGGTTGAACTGGGAAAGCGTAGAGAGGAGGAAGCTTAGCTGGAGGGACCCGTGGAGTATGGAGGAGAGCCGCATTAGATTCCTGACAGGGGCCACATATGATGTGTGGCCACCTGAACCAGAACCTGAAGCTCTGGGTAAATGGCGACCCATCATGCCCATTTTGTTCAGGTACGACATATTTAGTGAAGCTGCAAAATTAGTTCATCACAGGGCCGGTATACGTGGCGACATAATCAGGTGTTGAGAAGCTGAGCTGCAGGTGTTGAGGGGAGAAGAAGACAGGTGAATTCAGGAGGTTTTAAAAAACAGAGTCTACATAGAGAAACATAGAGGCAGTCAGCTCGGGAGGAGGCAGGGGTGTGGTCACCTGGAGGGAGCTTGTGATTGGGAAATGCAGGTAGATTTAAGAGGAAAGCTTGTTGTTCCCCAGGAAATAGTCTGTGCTCATTTGAGGCCTGACAGTGCTGCGGTCGGTGAGTCAGCGGATCGTTTATTTCATTGAGCTTACGGTCTCTTGGGAAGCTTCAGTGGAAGAAACCTATGAAAGGAGGAAACTGAGGTACACGGACTTTCAGAAAGGATGGAGAGCTCGGGTCGCCCAGGTGAGGTGGGATGTAGGGGATTTGTAGCTGGATCAGCTGTCTCTCTCCTGGGGGAACTGGGAGAACGGGGACAGAGTTTGAGAAGACAGTGAGGGAAATGTCAGATGAGGCCGTTAAATCCAGTCAGTGGATTTGGATTAGGGGGAACAATGGTAGTTGGGGGCCAGCAGGGGGACCCACTGAACGGACAACTCCTGGAGATCAGGTGGAGAGACCCACCAATCAGTCCTCTCAGGAGAAGATCCAGGAAGTGTGAGGGTATTTCAGAGTGGGTGTGGCCTGTTTGAGTCTCTGTGTGGGAGATCATGCTGCTAACCAGGAAACCAGGAGTTGTAGTACATTGGCAAGTGTGATGCATGTGTGGGGGAAGGTAGCATCAGCATGGTCACTACCTGGAGCTCACAGAGCCGGGGTCTGTTGAAGGTGGCAGTGCTGTTTGGGCTGTGATAGCCATGTGGTAGCTAGCTTAGCTAGCTTAGCTAGCTTAGCTTAGCCTTGTATCTGTGATAGCCATGTTTTAGCTTAGCCTAGCCTTGTATCTGTTATAGCCATGTGTTAGCTTAGCCTAGCCTTGTATCTGTGATAGCTAAGTGTTAGTTTAGCTTAGCCTTGTATCTGTGACAGCCATGTGTTAGCCTAGCTTAGCCTTGTATCTGTTATAGCCATGTGTTAGCTTAGCCTAGCCTTGTATCTGTGATAGCCATGTGTTAGCCTAGCTTAGCCTTGTATATGTGATAGCCACGTGTTAGCTTAGCCTAGCCTTGTATCTGTGATAGCCATGTGTTAGCCTAGCTTAGCCTTGTATCTGTGATAGCCATGTGTTAGCTTAGCTTAACCTGGTATCTGGTAGCATCGGCACTGTCATTACCTGGAGCATAAACGGAGCCTGGGTCTGTTGAAGGTGGCGGGGCTGTTTGGGCTGCGTAGCAGCAGTGAGGGCTGGCACTAGGGGAGCGGCTCTTGGACACCTGAGTTCACTGCCTAGCCTCCTGGAGGTGTTGTGGGACTAACTAGGTGAAAGGAGGTTCCCACCTGATGACCCCAGAGACGTGTTAGTTTTCACTGCTCTCTGGCCTTTATATTTTAGCCATGATAGCTGATTTGTGACCTTAGTTTCTTCATGAGTGCTTATCCTTCCCTGGAGCACAGGTCTCTTGTGTTTTAGTAGAACTGGATCTGGAGGAGCTGCTGTGATGGAGGGCCCCTTAAAGCAGGTAAATCTTTTTCATTTTACAATAAAGACCAACAAAAGTCCTCCACAAACCATCTCTGCCAACAGAAACCCCAAAATCCCACACACTGGAGCTCTGAGGACATTTTTCTGTGATAATTAAACACATTTTTACTGTATATTTACAGTCTGCTGTTTGTTCTTTGACTTTAGTTTATTACATTCATTTTTTTGGGATCAGATATGAAAAACATTGGTGTCATCCAGAGAGGAGAGATACATTATTCCAAATTTAACTAGGAGCTCATTTCCAGTGAAGGAAGCAAACAGTGAATAAACTCTGACTCCGTCCTCCATCGCTGCTGTGAGTTGAGTGTGTGAATGTCAGCAGTGTGAACACCAACAGGTCAGTATTTATGTAACCAGAGTCGTATTAAAGACAAATCATTTAACTGTAGCAGTAAATTAGATTTTGTTCTCTCCTTCATTTTTCTGCATGCTGGCAGCGTGGCTTTAGGGATGACGTCGTCAGAGCCGGCCCTCCCTACAGGCACATTACACCAGCTGTGTGGGGCCCCGCCAGGTGAGCGAGGGCCCCACCTCCCCTTCCCGTCAGTGTGTCCAGCCGAGAGACAAGAGGACAAAGCGTCTCTGTCCTCCTGTTCACCAGAGGAGAAAGAAACCACAACATTAGGGTGCTTTGTTCTTTCAACAATGGTTTGCATATCAGGAAAAACAGAGTCCACTTCTCCTTTTTCCAAAAAAACACGTCTGATCTCAGGTCTTGACCTGTGTGTGTGTGTGTGTGTGTGTGTGTATTTAATAAATAAATACATTGATCTGAAAAGTAAAAA
>NW_024618438.1:0-1158 GCF_008729295.1 Plectropomus leopardus | reverse complement strand
CACTCCCACACAGCTCCACACACACACACACACACACACACACACACACCACATCTCTTTATATCTATCTTTACCTTCTTGTTCTGTTACTCTCTCTTTCTCTCTTACTACACACACACACGTACACACACACACACACACACACACACACACAGTGATAAATGGTCCATTCGTGATCTCAGCCTGCATTGTTGATGAGGGTCATGCTGCCATGGTAACCAGAGCACTGTCCGACTTCCCCTGCCCTGTCTGTATGTGTATGTGTGTGTGTGTGTGTGTGCATGTGTGTGTGTGTGTGTGTGTGTGTGTGTGCATGTGTGTGTGTGTGTGTGCATGTGTGTGTGTGTGTGTGTGTGTGTGTGTGGACTTTGCCTCTTGCCTCTTTATCTGTTTCTGTGTATTTACGTGTTTGTATTCCCGTCTGTATTGTTTGTTTTGTGTGTGTGTGTGTAAACAGCTGTGTTTGTCTTTCTGTGTTTGTTTGTTTACATTCTGCTTGTTTATGTGCATCGCTGCATGTTTGTGTAAACCTGTGTGCGTCTTTTTTTTAGCAGAAAATCACACGTTTGCCTCGGGCGCTTTACAATCCGACACTCGCTGTCCCGACGCCTCGATTTGGAACAAGTAAAACTCAACAAAAACAAAAAAGGAAATAGAACAAAAAAGTTGCCAAAAAAAGAGACGTCAACACCAATCAGAGAATAATAACAATAAAACAATTATAGTGTTCCCAAGGTTGTGAAAAACCTGGAAAAGTCATGGTTTTCACAAACATGTTTTTTCAGGCCTGGAAGTTTTAGAAAAGTCATTGAATTTTGTTATGTGTGATGAAATTGTTTAAATTGTTTTTCAGGTTGTTTCTTTGTTTTCTCTTCTTTTTTTTTTACTGTGTTTTTAACAGGGGTTTTTTTTTTGCCAATTTCTAGGTCTTTTTCTTTTTTTAAGTAAATAACAGTACCCAAAAACTAGAGACAAAACAGAGCTCTACAGTTTTCCCATGGACATGAAAAACCTGGAAAGGTCATGGATTTTCACAAACACATTTTTTCCAGGCCGGAAAAAGTCACGGAATCAGTAAAAAACATTAAAAGTTTTGGAAAGTTTTCAGGTTGCTTTCTTGTTTTTTCTATTTATTTATTTTTACTTTTTTTTTGGTTG
>NW_024618437.1:0-1543 GCF_008729295.1 Plectropomus leopardus | reverse complement strand
AGAGCTAGAAATTAAAAATAGCACACCAAACAAAAGCTTGAGTCTCAGGGGGTTAAATTTAATCTATAATATGGGATGTGAAACAATTTAGTGTTAAGTTGAAAAAGAAAGTTGGAGCTCTAAGTTAATAATAAGCCCATAAATCAAGCAATAAACAGGCAGATTGTGGACTGTGGACATAACTCAAAGGTCAGAAGTGAATTTGTGAAATCATCAGTTTATATGAGAACACGCAGCAAAAGACGCTCTGTGCTTTTGATTTTTTAGGACATTTCTAAGATTTTAGTACGTTTCTAGGATTTAAGGATGTGTCTAGGATTTTAGATCATTTCTAGAATTTAGGACATTGATAGGATTTTAGGTTATTTCTAGGATTTTTGGGACATTTCCCGGTTTAAAGGACTGTTCTAGGATTTAAGTAAACATGTTATCTTTTATTGGCCTATTTATCCTTTTTTCCTTTTATTTTTAGTTCTTTAAATTATTTTAATTCATATGTTTAATCCTCTTTAATTGGTTTACTCTTAGTATTATTATTTTATTTCATTTTGACCATTCTCTATCAGCTCTGACTCACTGTGTATCATTTATTGGTTTATTCTTCATCCTAATTATGAATTCATGAGTTTTTATTTTGGATAGATTTGATTTTCTTTTATAGTCAGTTGATGGCTTTGTTTTTTATGCATACAAATTGTAGAATATTTCTAGCATTTAAGATCATTTCTAGAATTTGAGGATGTTACTTGGATTTTTGGATGTTTCTCAGATTTTAGGACATTTTTGGAATTTTAGGAAATTTATAGGATTTTAGCACGTTTCTAGGATTTTAAGACTTTTTTTTATTTTAAGGCTTTTTTGGATTTTATGACATTTCTAGGATTTTAAGACGTTTCTTGGATTTCAGGACATAAGATTTAAGGACACTTCTATATTTTAGGACATTAGGGTCTTAGCGAGGACCTCTATTGTTGGTTGCAGGGATCCTCCACTGGCACTTTTTGATAAACAAGCTCTATTTTGATGCTGTTTTTTGCACTCTGCCATCTTATGTATACTAAAAGTACAAAAAAAATTCCCAGTGTGAATCATTTTATTTTTTACTGTGAATTAGAAAATGGTTTGGGGGGTGGGGGCGTGTGCCGAAAGTTAAATATCAGTGCCGTAAACATGTTCACCTCTCTGACTCAACATGCAAACTAAGAAACACCTGTTCTACATCAGTCATTGTCCCCTGTACATCCCAGAGCCACAAAGAACTGAATGCAGGTCCTCCACTGCAGTCTGCTTCACCGCTCTAAAGCTGCATCGCTGAATGTGCTCGCTCTCAGCAGAACACACGTTTCACACATCATACTCCTTTCTCCTCCCCACCAATCAACAAACCGGCAGCTCAAGGCCCTCCGAGCAGCCCGGCTGAGTGATGAGAGCAATAAAGTAGCTTTTCATCTACGCACACATGAGAAGACACTGAGGTAGTTCAGTTATTTGTATGTGAAGTGAGTGTGTCCATAATAACTGCAGCACTCACGTGTCAACCAAC
>NW_024618436.1:0-2415 GCF_008729295.1 Plectropomus leopardus | reverse complement strand
ATGTGGCCACGGGTCATAAAGGCGCGCTTTACATGCAGAGGATCAATCGTGTCTCTGTATCGGGGTTTTATATTTCTAATCACCATCGCACGGGCTGCTCATGTCTGCGTACAAACACGCAGTTCTAACATGATCTCACAAAAACAGATGAAATGACCACGACCTCTCAACAAGACATGATGCGGTGGCACCAAAATGACTTGGTTTGGTTTAGAAAAAACACATTTTTTTCACTTAAAAAAACTTTTCTTGTGATGTGCAGGACATGAGTGCATCAATGTAAGTACATCACGTAACGTTACCAAAGTACAAAAAGGATGTAAGTACGTGGAGCTAAAAGAAATCATTGGTGACTTTTAGTTTGATAAAAGACACAAACAGTGGGTTTCTGGGTAAGAGTCCTGTATTTGTTTGACACATTCACCACCCTGACTTATAGCAGCCCTGAGGGTCAAAACACAACATTTCCCGAAACACTACAACATGGTACAATGTGCTCTTTGTTTTATATAAGGTCAATGTTTTAATGTGCACTGTCCCTGTCTAAATTACATTACATTAATATTTTTTGCCGCAGAGCATATATTATTGAATAATCCAGAATGCAAAAATGGAAAAATCCCATTGGCTTTTTGTGGAGGGAACCAGGGCGAAGCTAAAATCTGTGTCGGCCTACAGAAAAAATGTCTTTCCCAGGGCACTCGAAACCTAGGGGGTCATGGTCATTTCATGTAAGCTATTCCTGTGAGACCAGGTTGTATTAATAAATGTCTTTAATAGGGATTAGTGTTGCTCTTTTGTTATTTCCCCCCTTTTAGTCTGTAGCGTTAGCCCTTTTCCCCATCCCATCAACTTCAGTGAGAACCATGTTGATCTATTTCAATATAACAGCCAGTGTTAATAATCTGAAACTGTAAAGTAACAAAAGTTGTCCGATAAATGTAGAGCAGTAAAAAGCATATTTCCCTCTTACATTAAATTGAGCAGAAGCGTAAAGCTGTAATAGATATACTCAAGTAAAGTACAGGTACCTGAAACTGTATATAAGTACAGCATTGATAAAATGTCCTGAATCACTTTCACTGAACACTGCTGGTACATGTGTATCTGTGTGTGTGTGTGTGTGTGTGTGTGTGTGTGTGTGTGTAGGTAGCAGAGTGCTGTTTGATTCATGTTTAAAGCCTTTTTCCTCCACCAACACTGTTGGTGCTGTGATAGCAGAGTCTTGTTTAATCCCAGTAAAGTTTGGTTTAATCCCACCAAGAGTCGTTTTAATCTCATTACTGTTTGTGTCTTTAACGACTTTATTTGAATGCAAAAGCAAACTTTGGTAATTGTGTGCAGCAGCAGGAACAATCCTGAGCTTTAACTAGGTGTGTGTTTTGTGCACAGACACTTGTTTTTTCTTCTTCTGTTGATTTTTATCTTGTTTAGGATTTATCTTTGTTTGGCTTTAAATCTGAAGGTACATGTAACCAGCTTGATATTGCGCATGTGGCGAATTGAATGAGCATATTAAAGTGCAAAAAAAACGCATAGACAGAAATAGGGAGGGACGATATGAGGCAATAATCCCACCAATAAATTACCAGATGTTTGACTAACAAAATCCATTCTTATTCATTTGATTTCTTTCTGTTCTCCAGCGGATCAGTCCAATATGATAAATTATTATAAACTCAATGTTTACTTAACTGTACACAAGTTTTCCTGTATTTTACAGTTTAATTTTTTTTTACAATAACGTTACATTAACAGTTTAACTTCCATCAATCTATTGAAGACTGTATAAACACCAAATTCAAAATAATTTTCTCTTGATGGGGTGTGTTTAAGTATGACGTATGTTACTCTTTATTAAAAGACCAAAGCCAGCAACATCTTAATTACACGCGTTCTCATTTCAAGTCGTCACAAATTGCTGCTTTGCAGTGGACCCCCGTGTCTACGTGCCATGCTCTGGGTATCTTTCTGCGTCAGCTGGTGATGTTCATTATGTTTATATATCATATATGTTTAAATACATGCTGGCAGGGATGGCAAGATTTAGGCAAAAAAAGGCACATTGTAAGGTGTCGAAAAGAAACATCGCATTAAGACAGGAAGTGAAAGTCCGGGGTTTGTTGGATTTGTGCTCCCTCTTACGTCAGCGTTTCAACCTCACGCCACCCAGTGATGTATATGTGGCATGCATGTGCTCTCATGAGTATTTGTGTCAGCAGAACGGTGTGTGTGGGATTGACTCAAAATAAACTACAGTGTGTGTTCATGGTGATAAAGTAACAACAGTGTGTCTCACTGATGTGTTTTTACCAACAATGCAGGGAAAAGAGATATCAGGCTGCACTTGTTCATATAAAATCAAATGTTCAGAAACAAAATTAACATGTCAGACACCTGAGGCGCAGTCCGAGA
>NW_024618435.1:0-1145 GCF_008729295.1 Plectropomus leopardus | reverse complement strand
ATTAATCCTAATCACATAAACATGGACCCCTGAGCAATGACAGAGTGTCCACAGCCTTAACAACACGAACCAATTATAGAAACGGTCACGAGCCTAAAACTTTTGACTAAACATATGTCACTGCCAACACCGTGGCTATTCGGATTCAACAAAACACCAGTTAAGCTTACACCCTGGAGCAGAGAGGAGACATTTATTCTCTGTAGAACAAGACGCTTTTTCTTCTGGAATAACACCAATTTATCAAGGCACTACTTAAGAAATACAGATGTACACGACCGCTGCATCTCCGTATTATTAACTGTTCGCGCCCATGACAATAGCCTTTTACATAACGTCAGTAACAGATTTTAATATTATTTTTCACAAAGATAAGGCAGCCCCGCAATAAGCAGGGCATCAAAAAATTAGTTAAAACTCTTATTGTTCCGCTCCACGGAAATCTTTAGTAAAAGGCGAAAGATTTATACGATCTGAAGAGAAACAAGAGTGTACTGACTCTGAACAGCGGAAGTGGCCGAGGTGATTCGCCGCCACACGATTCTCAGTTACGGTTCAAGTTAAATTGAAGCGTTATCGAAATGTTTGGGAACAGTGTATTCAATTCACAAATATAACTTCACACTCTTTCCAATAAACAATGAAACTTTTCCCCCTACCAGCTCAGACTACAGACTGCAATCAGACAACATGCATGTGAAAAGAAAGAAAACATAAACCTTTAAGCATGGATTGGTCTGAGTTAAAAGTATTTTTAAATTACTTTTAGTAGCAATTATAAAGTCAATGCACTATATTTTGAGTAGTCTTTGTGTCGTATCTCCCATTAATAAATTATGAAATATCCGCACAAGCAGCAGTACACTGACAATTTACACTACTAATGTTTCCAGTCTAGAATATTAATAGTACTAAGCACAGAATTCACCCAAATAAAGACACTTTTTTTTTTCAAAAACCCATGATTATTTGAAATCCGGATATATAAATGATAAAGACCCCAATAACTGCACCACGAAAACTGTGGCGATAAATAGCTGTTATGTGACTGCCACACACGCGCTATGCATTATGGGAGTATGACGACCGCAGACCTCGAGTCGGATGTATTATAAGGAAGTCTGGATACTTAATGCTTCTTATAA
>NW_024618434.1:0-1473 GCF_008729295.1 Plectropomus leopardus | reverse complement strand
ATGTGACAAACTAGGCTTGGTTATTATTTTTGACCAGTCTGGTTTGTGACTCTTATGGCTTTTCTTATTAGTTTTGAAAAACTATTTTTTGTGGATGTTGGAAGGGAGCAGTATTTGTCCCCACTTAGATTGGTTTGCAAACTTATTCATTAGGATTTTTTTAAGTACTGGTGTAAGTAACTGGTAGATATAGACATCCACCCTTCATTGCTGATTTTGGTTTTGCACTCTCAGTACCTCCACAGCACACCTGACACACAGCCACACATGGCTTTCATTATAGACTTTGCTGATCTACACACTCCATTGTTCATTTAAGTTAATCTCAGTTTTATAAATTATGATTGCTTTTTACTAAATTTCTTGTGTGGACTCCTCCTTGTCACATTCATTGAGCCAGTTTGTGACCACACACACACACACACACACAAACACACACACGCACCCACACACACACGCACACACGCACACCCACACACACACGCACACACGCACACACACACACACACACACACACACACAGCATAATTATTTCACACGGCTGCTGCACATGATTATTGCTCCTCAGTCATTCCTACAGTGCGTTATCTGAAGGAGACAGCATTGTAACACTGCCTGGCAGGCTTGAGTTTCAAACAATCAGCGGCCTTTTCTTCTCATCGCGTCAGGCAGACGAAGTCAAAGGGAAAATCAGAGTGAGACGTCTGGATCAAAGTATCATGTTAGAGGTCAATAAATATTTTGTGTGTCTGCTGAGTAAGAAAGCTCAGTTTGCTGCTAACCAGCAGTGGCCGGCGTTGAACTCTGATATAATTAACATTTGACCCTGAAAGACGTCATTCACCCCAGAATGCACTGCTCTCCTGCTGACTAGCCACTTTCTCCTAACAAACCTCCCTTTTCATTTCTGTTCTCTCTTCTGTGAGTTTTGACAAAATTTCCAGTGACTTTTTTTCCTCATCTGATCAGAATTTTTCCATCTATTTTGATCTACAGCTCTTTGGTTCTTTATGATGATTAAAATATCAAATAACTGAACTCTTGCATTATTTAATGAGTGGGGATTTTTGCGTCAGATCACTAAAAAGTTTGACTAATTTTGAAAAAGTTTGCTTCCAGAAGTTACTTTGACTCCTATTGATACGCAAAGGCTTAAAAGGTTATCAGGGTTTCTACTTACAGTGCTGGTGTTAGTGTCAGTGGGCTAATGGTATTAGCACGTGAGACCAGTGACTTTGTGTTTTTGCTTTGAATCTCTGAATCTGAGAGATTTGATTCCCCTTGCTGTTTCCACCCTCCTGCATTTATCACCAGTTTTTAAGAAGAACTTAAAAATAACAGATTAAGATTAAAACCGCTGGCCCTAGGAGACAGACTTATTTCTGCACCAAGTAAAATTATGCAGACTTTAATTATGAGCTAAACAACTGGCTGAGAAAACAAAAACAACACACACACACACACACACACACA
>NW_024618433.1:0-1486 GCF_008729295.1 Plectropomus leopardus | reverse complement strand
GTGCAGCCTGGAGGTCCCTCAGTAGAGCGTAGGGACAGTGTGTGTGTATGTGTGTGTGTGTGTGCACGCGTGCACGCGTGCGCGCGTGTGTGTGTGTGTGTGTGTGTGAGTGGTGGACTGACTGCGACAGTCAGGTCAAGCTTAAAAAAAGCTGAGGCCGAGGGCTCCAGACTTCCACGGTAATGGCCGTGACACACCACATGTAATGGCACGTTGGTGCACGCTCTCTCCGTTGCTCGCTCGCTCGCTCGGTTGCTCATTCGGTCAGTCCTTTATTTCCTCCGTCAGGTCGAGTCAGTGTGCTGTGCCGCTGTGGCATTCAACATGTGTTAAAAAGCATCACCACAGCTTCGAGACCTCAGCAGGGTCAGAGTCTGTTTTGGATTCAAAACTGTTAAAATACTTAGATTTGAGGAAGATAACACAGTGATACTAATGGGGGCCTGACAGGGTTCCTGGTGGCCCCCCAGTGATTCTCTAATAGACAATAAAAATAACGTGATTCACACTGGGAATCTTTGTGGTACTTTAAGTATACATAAGGTGCCAAAGTGCACAAAAAAGCATCAAAATAGAGAATATTTTATCAAAAAAAGTGCCAGTGAAGGATCCCCACACCCCCCGACAGAGGTCCTAGCTAAACCCCTAATTTCCTAAATCCTACAAATGTACTAAAATTCAAGAAACATCCTGAAATCAGACAAATATCCTAAAAATGTCTTAAAACCCTGAAAACATCCAAAAAACTTAAACAATGTCCTAAAATCTTGGAAACATGCAAAAATCCTCGAAATGTTTTAAAATCCTTGACACAGCCTGAAATCCTCGAAATATCCTAATATCCTAGCAATGTCCTAAAATCCCATTAATGTCCTAAAATCCTAGAAACGTTCATAAATAATACAATTTTTTTATAATCCGAGGAATGTCCTAATATCCGGGAAACAAAAAAAGTCCCCCAGGCAAAGCTCACTGAGTCTCGCCGCTCTAACGAATCTTTCATTGAATCATCCGTCTCTCCTTCAGCAATTAATGTACAACACATCCAAGTCTCAGGCTGCTCATTTGTACCCGCCGCTGATCACTGCTGTAGCCGGTTAAAATGACAAATGTAGCCAAAAGGCCCAAATGAAACTCTCGGCTGTTGTCTCGTTAATGTGCTCTCGCAGGCCGCGGGGCCAGCTGCGCTAAAGATCATTTGTTAGAGAAACAGAACTCTGTAGAACCACTTTATTATTGTGGACGCTGTGTTTGCACTTCAACGAGGCCGGCAGAGCGCCGAGCGTCCTCTCGTCAAACACTGAGCTGATTGCATCACGTCAGTCATGAATAAGGCCAATATCATGAGGTTTCAAAGGGTTAAAAGGTTAGTTCGGATTCACTTGAGTCACACAACAACACTAAAAACTACGACTGTTATGTCATTTTTTTAACTTTAGTTACTTAGAAATGTTGAAAGCTGAACCTAAAAGAACCGAGACGCCAA
>NW_024618432.1:0-3482 GCF_008729295.1 Plectropomus leopardus | reverse complement strand
TATAAGTATAGTTTTTTTGCTAGATTTTTTCACCTTTTCCCTCTCATTTTCCCTTTGGAATGAAAAATACTTTTCTAAATCTACTTATTTCTTGCAATTTGTGGAACCTATCTTACCAAGTTGCCTTTTTAACCATGTTTTTGAAAAGAATTGCCCTAAATTGCTCAAGGTTCAAAGGTTTAAACACTTCTTGAACACTTCTTTGAAGTGTCTGAAAGCAGCACAAAAAAAGTGCTGTTGCTCCAGGTTTCAGTGGGCCCCTGTAACTGGTAACAACAGCAACAGTTCTGTGAAACGGTGATACCGTGAAACTGATTTTCTGAGATGGTTATTATTTTGTGAAAATCTCATACTGTTGCAACCCTAATGTCATATTAAAACTTTGGCTGTATTGTTTAAACCGGACCAGAAGTCATCATGTCCCCTGGGTGTAGATGAAAGATGCCCACTCTTTATTAATTTGAATTTATCTTATGAAAATTGAAACATCTGTTTTAATGTAAGCATTCCTTTGAAATGTTAATAAATGTTTACTACCAGTTTAAACATTTAATACCTGCGTTGTTTTTTTGTGTGGTTTTGTGTATACATGCCATAAAATTGTGTGGCAGAGTGTTTCCATTTTCATTCCTTTAAAGGTCTTTGTAACTGATAACAACAGCAGCAACAATTGTGAAATACAGTGAAACCGTAATTTTCTGGGACCGTACTGTCAAAATCTCACACAGTTTCTACCCTAAAGTCGTATTGAAATTTTGGCTGTTGTTTAAACCTTTGAAGACAGGAGCAACATCACTTTTCTTGTGCTGCTTTCAGATGCCTCTCACAAGTTTTTAAACCGTTGAATCCTCAGCAAATTGGTGCAATTTCTTTTAAAACATGTGGGGGTATAAGGGAGGTTCCGACAGCATTTAGAAGTAAATAAAAAAATTAAAGCAAGGGAGAAATGTCAAGGGAAAAAAGAAAAAAATAATATTAATATTATTAAATTTAATATCCAATATTTATAATTATCATAAATAATAACAAAAATCAAAATATTTTACAAAATCATATTCTTAAGCACTTCTCCCAGGTCATTTCCTTGTTTTTTATTTTGACTTTATTCATTTTTTTTTACTAAAGAACAAAACAAACAAAAACAGTCCTCATCATCAGTCTTCTGAACATGGCCTTAATATATTCCATTTTTTCCATTAATTGTTCCCTGTCTATTTGCAATAATGCCCTCCAATCTGAACATTGTTTAAAAAAAAAGAAAATATGAAAACGTTAAACAATCTTTTTCTTTCAGTTCAAAAATAAATCTCTTACCTGATAAAAATAACTGTATTTAAAATACTTGAGCATCCTTTTTTAAAAATTCACCAAGTATTACTGTTTGAGGGCACATTGTTAACATTAAAGATTTTTTAACCGTTTTGTGGCATCTGTTTGTGGCGTGCTAATGATTTGTGATGTTTTGGTAATATGGTGAATCTTGTGTGTATTGTCTTAATGTTATAAATATCTTTATTTTTTATTTTTTATTTTATCATTGTTTACGAATTTCTTTTGTAATTTTGAGTAATTTCTTCACGTTTTTATTTATTTATTTTGAAGAAGAAATCAAGCCAATTTTTGCTGAGGTTTCAAAGGGTTAAACTGGACCGTAAATCATAATTTCCCTTTGGTGTGGATGAAACATGCCCACTCCTTATTAATTTGAATTCGTCTAGTGGAAATCCATACATCTGTTTTAATGACAGCATTCCTTTGAAATGTTAATGTTTAATATCAGAGATGTGTTTGAAGTGTGGGTTTGTGTGCACATGCAAACACAATTAAAGTGCTTCTTTCTGTCACATTAAGCCTGATGTAAGTGTCTTGAATGCGCTCTTGTGTGAAGCATTAGTCTGCACTGTCTCTTTAAGTCATCCTTTTTAATCCTCAAGCAGAGGGTTCAAAATGAAGATAGCAGCCCCTAATTACGTCACGCCCCCTTGGCTTTTTTTCTTCTTCTTCTTTTCGCATAAACGTAGGCTGTCCTCTTTACAACGAACCAGTTGATTTCCACTGAAAGCGAAGAAGCGCGGCTTGTCAAAAACACGGAGCCCCGGACACGTTGACCAGCCGGAGCGGCAGCAGCAGCAGCGGCGGCGGCAACGGAGGAGAAGAAGAAGAAGAAGAAGAAGAAGAAGAAGAAGAAAACGGCAGCCTCTCTTCACAGGATAATTTTCTTCTGATTTATCCTTTTGTCTTCGCTGGAATAAGTTGTCTTGGTGTGCCGGTTTGTCGGGAGTCCGCCGCTCCGACTCATGAAGCGGCACAGAGACGTTACATAAGGCGAATAACGGACCGAGATGAGACGTTACAGCGACGCGGCACAATAATCGCATGTGCTGGCGGGGCTCGGAGCTGGAAAAGGGGCGACGCAGACCTCAAGCCTGAATTCGTTCATGTATGTGAGCTCCATCACGTTTTGTGGGTTAATTTATTCAAGCAGCTAGCTTAGCTCGGAAGCCAATGCTGGTCCATTCACTATTGTGTGCGTTTGATTTAACTTAGCTAGGCGGCTAACGAGGACGCGCTGCTGCCGCTCTGCGTAGCGGAATGATGAACAGAAGAAGCCTCCACGAGACTAATGGCTCACGGTAATCATCAAAACCAAATTTAATAATTGGTTTGTGTGATTATAAGACACCGCATCATAGCCGGTGTCTGGTCAAACGTGGTGGGCCCTGCTATCATTCATAAAACTGTCCTGAACGCGAAGAATGGGCCCATTTCTTAATTTGGAAAACAAAGAATTAGGCTGCTGAAGAGGGTAAGCTGGTTAGATAAGCTTGTTTTAGCGTTTTTAGGTGAGCTAGCAAGCTGGTTCACGGATTAGCCACACAGTCTGGACTGTACTCCTCCCTGCGCTCCCTCTGTCCCTCTATTGGAGTATTTTTTTTCTCCACGTTTTTGTTCTCTCTGCTTCGCACCACAATGAGCAGTCACACCGGGGACAACGGGCCGGTGGAAGTGGAGCCCATGCCGGGATACTTGGACCTCATCACCAGAGCATTCACCGTAATGCTGGGCGCATGGAGAGACTGTAGTTCATGCGGTCTCGAGCTCTCCAAACGGACTCTCCTGGATAACGCATACATTACCTGGACCGAAATCGCCCTGTTTTTCTTGTGCGCCTTTTTGTGGACGCAGGTCAGGCGGGCACTGACAGAAAGTCTGTTTCAGGTGGGTGACACACAATCACAGTACATACTGACCCCCCAACACCCAGCTCCACACGGATAATTCACTTACACCCTCAATTAATGGGCTTATTTGCTCATTCCTCTAATCCAGTGATGCTAAATTTACGGCCCGCGGGCCAAATCTGGCCCACAATAGGGTGACGCCTCCCCGCAACCTTTTTTTCGCACTGGGATTTGTTTCTGTACATTTAGTATACATAAGGTACCAGAGTGAATAAACGGCATCAAAATAGAGCCCCCCCC
>NW_024618431.1:0-1286 GCF_008729295.1 Plectropomus leopardus | reverse complement strand
GCTTTGAACAGGAAGAAGGTAAAAGACATTCACACACCTGACGCAGGCGTACAGTACGCCTCTGTGTGTGTGTGTGTGTGTGTGTGTGTGTGTGTGTGTGAGATAAAGCCATAAACCATCTCACAGGAAGTGCACACACATTTTTATTGCTATACCTGTGAGGACCCTCACTGAGGTTTATTATCAAGCCTCAAACCATTCAACCATTCAGCCTGCAGGTGGCAGTGCACATTTTGTGAAAGTGAGTATGAATCCAGGAGTTTTTAAAGGTAAATAAATTAATTAATTAATATATGTAGCTGTCAGACAACAATGAAATACAAAATAATAATAATTTTAAAAAAGCATATTAAGCATTTGTGATAATTTTCTGGGCAACAGCTGTGTCAAAGCAGATAAAATAATTCCTGGTTAGATTCATAATGTGGTTTGTTACAGTCACTCTGATGTCTGCGTAGAGAATTACTGCAAGTAGAAATAAGTACCAGCACAAGTATATAGAAATATAAATGTAAAAAATGGAAATACGGTAAAATTAATAATTAATTAACACAATACCAAAATATATTTGAAAAAACAAAATAAAGTATGTATAATATTCTGAGTATATCAGTGTGTAAAAAGTATAAATGTAAATAAATAAAGTAAAAGACAACTAGCACTAATGTGAATATTTAAATTACAGTGTGTAAAGTGTGTAAAAATATAAAATAGTACCTTATGCTTCAATACAATGTATAAAACTAGTATGTAAGTTAAAATACATATAAAATTATAAATGTGTGTGCAATGCTACAATTAGTTGTGTCTCTGTCCAGCAGGTGGTGCTACAGGACTGTACTGTCTTTTATGTCTTTTTCTGTCCTGTCTGCAGCTGTCCCTCACAGGTGAGACATGAGCAGACATTTGGGACACGGCTGGAGGACAAACATGGAGCTCAAACATTCAATAATCACAGAAACGTTTCTGTTATTCAAACTTGAGGTGATGAAGTGTATAAATTAATGAGCATTTTAATGACCCGCATGAGCAGAAACATCTGTCCATGGAGGTGTGGCTGGACATTTTGAATCATTTAGGATTATTTTACTGCTGTAGCACCACCTAAAGACACCGCAGCACGTCTTTCAAGTTTAGGAAAAAGACAAGTCCCTTAATCCTTTGAAACTTCGGCAAATTAGCTCGATTTCTTTCAAAAACATACATACAAACATACAAACAAATGACCCAAAAATGATCAAGAAATAAATTTTAAAAAAGTGCAAGAAAATCACCTGAGAATTAAT
>NW_024618430.1:0-1480 GCF_008729295.1 Plectropomus leopardus | reverse complement strand
TATAAAATATTATCTTAAAATTCTTAGCGGCATTAAAAAGTCAAGGCAGAAATAATAAGACGTCCCTTCTGGTGTCCAGTGGTGGACTTAAGTTTTTGCCTCATGTCTGCACCACTGATCTCAGTGCTTGGATTGAGGAAGTGAGCAGTGACTTAGACTACATAATTTGTTTTTAATTTTTTGTTTTCAGCTTAAAGTCCAAACCACAGACAAGCCGGGAGCCACTGTGAATTTCCGCAAGCTGCTGCTAAACCGATGCCAGAAGGAGTTTGAAAAGGACAAAGATGATGACGAGATCTTTGAGAAGAAGCAGAAAGAGCTGGAGGCTGCCTCAGTGGTATAGTGCAACCTCATTAAGTATGGGTTGGGGTCTTCACTTATGCACAAAAAAAGAAGTCATAATGGTAGTGAAATCATCCACAGCCATCCCTCCTCAACAATTTCTTCATTCTTCATTTTCGTCATCAACCTTTTCTGTGACACTGTGTCTCTGGCAGGCGGAGGAGAAGCAGCGGCTCATTGATGAGCTACAAGAGGCCAAAGACAAGGCCAGGAGGCGCTCACTGGGCAACATCAAGTTCATCGGCGAGCTGTTCAAGCTTAAAATGCTCACAGAGGTCATCATGCATGACTGCATTGTAAAGCTGCTCAAAAACCATGATGAGGAGTCTCTGGAGTGCCTGTGTAGACTGTTGTCCACCATTGGCAAGGACCTAGACTTTGAGAAGGCCAAGGTACACGTTTAGATAATAATGTAATGAAGATGAAATAACAAGCACAGTGCACACATCACATGCATAAAACATGCTAATAAATGTGTTGTTAGATTGTGTTTTAATTTTGATGTTGCAACTGTAGTGTTAGAGAAAGACTCACCAAACTGTTGTGGTCATCCGCAGCCTCGTATGGACCAATACTTCAATCAAATGGAGAAAATAATAAAGGAGAGGAAGACCTCGTCCAGGATCCGCTTCATGTTGCAGGATGTGCTGGACCTTCGACGGGTAACCACACAAAAAACACACACATGTAGAGAACACACATGCAACTTTGCATTCATGGAGAAATTTTAGCTTTGTCTGATTACGCAAACTTACACCAAAGGAAATGATTGACATTGATTCAAGCAGCAACCAGACTGTTTAGTACTATCAAAGGTAAAACTATATTTCTTAAAATAGAAAATAGAAATACAGTAAGAGTAAACAGTTAGCACAACATAAATGATAAATGAAATTTAAATAAATGATACATTTAAATATTTTAAATAAAGTATGTAAATATGCTGAGTATGTAAGTGTGTAAAAATATAAATGTAAAAAAATACAGTAATAGAAAATTAGCACTAATCTGTAAATATTTAAAATATAATATGGATAATATACTGAGTGTGTAAAGTGTGTAAAATATAAAACTGCCTTATGCTACATTGCAATGTATGAAACTGAAATGTAGGTCAAAAATATGCAAATATAAAAAT
>NW_024618429.1:0-4239 GCF_008729295.1 Plectropomus leopardus | reverse complement strand
GTGTGTGTGTGTGTGTGTGTGTGTGTGTTAAAGGTGCTGTCAAATTCTTTCAACTGAGTCTCTCAATTGAGTCAATAGTTACAGTTTTAATTTGGCCCTGTGGAAGTGGGATATTTGTAGTGGCCAAATGGGGTAATTACATCTGTCATGTGATGCCCTGTCATTTTATACACAGCAATTTAACTTTTTTGGCTTTATGTGCCCTCAAACAACTATCATAGGAAAAAAAGGCTTTCCCCTCCAATGCTGTACCCGGTTTCTTCATACATGCATGGTTTATGTTCACAAATATTCTTTTTTTTTTGCTTTTTTTTTCCTTTTACCAATAGTTTTCAGGTTTTTGCCTATATTCTGAAAAAGTACCTATTCCTACTGAGCTGTTTGAATGAAAATGATTATTCCACCAATATTTCTTTGCACATGCAGCCAAGCATACTCTGATTAACGTGCCCTTACATTGATCAAAATATGGAAAAGTTGAAGAGCTGGAGCAGCTAGTGCCATTTTGCTGCTTTACATCAAAGTAGGATATTTTTTTTAAGTTTTCCACTGACGTCAGACATGTTGGACCTTGTGACCCTTGTGATCATAGCCTCCTTCTTTTATGTCTACATTGTGATTTTTGACGTACCTTGCACAAGTCTTTCAAAACGTGTAAAAGTAGGAATATTTTCCCCTCCGACCAATAGTGTGGGCTTTTCTTTTGGCATGCATCTCTACCTCAGAGCCTTGCAAACTGTTGACAGTTTGTTCTGTGTACAATGCACAGAGCTTTGAAAATGAAAAAGACTCTGGGGGTGTGGAGTTAGAAAGAAAGTAGCTTTCCTGACTTCTCTGGCCCTTTGCTTGAGGCTAGCAGCCCTGGCAACATTAATTACTACTACCATAACACACCCAAATCTCCACCCACTTGAATATCACAAGGAAGAAGAATGTGAGCAATATAAAAAGATGATAAGTGTAGTTCTGCTTTGATACGCCCCAATGTTGTAAGAGTGCAATGCCAAATTACTGGAGCATTCTTTTAATGGTGCCCTTTGACCCTTAAACAACTTTTAAAAAGCAACCACTACTTCTAAGAATTGGCCTCATATCTCATGGTGGACCAGCACTGTTATTGTTGCTTCTTTAAACATGCCTTTGTTTCTACTCTGACAAATAACATTTTTATCTGCACTTTATAAGCAAAGAGTTCATCCTCTGCAGCAGTGTGTGTTTTAAGGGTGGCACTGAGAATAATCGCTGATACCGGAAATAAAGTGTATTTTTATTTCTTACTAGGGTGTTGAATGTTATCTGCTCGAGTTGGCGCATGCAGTATGCATTTAGATCTGTGCAGCAAGATGTGATTCAAGTACGGAGAGAGGTGAGGCAGAGAGAGGGAGGAGTGGGTTTACTGCTCTCTGCTTAATCAGAAACACACTATCCCGGCAGCACTGGATGTCTGCTGCTGTCTCTGCATGTGTGTCTGTTTGGGATTTCTTGCGGTCATTGCATTTCTGAATCACTATTATCACATACTGTGCAATTCGGTTTGTAACAGTGTGTTATGTGTGCATGTGTGTTGCATACATTCAGTGTTTACATGCATTTGCACGTGCACACGCTACTCCATGAGTTTCATTTCTCTGAAAGGGGGAGAGAAGCTAGAGACTGAAACGTAGCCAGCTCAACAGAGTGCCTGTTGTGTCTGATTACAGATCCTTACAGACTATTCAGAGTGTGTTGGTGTGTGCATGAATGAATGAATGCAGCAGTTCAGCAGAAACTACATCCAACACATGCATTAATATAACAAAATTACAAGGAGTGGACACTGTGTTGCAGTAAGAGTTATGTGGGATCAGTTTTAGTTTTTAGAAGGTATTTGTCGCTGTATCCATGAAAATGTATTAACTACAGCTTATTTTTTGTTGTTTTTCATATGCATGAGAGTTTGCAGTGTGGGAGGACTCATTGATGGATGACACATGGATAAAAAATGTAGAGTAGGAAAAATCAATGTTTTGTTTTCCTGCAGGAGCCCTTTGTAGGAAACCATATGAGCTTTGTTTGAGTCTGTATCCTGAATGTTTAAAGTTTGCATGTTTGATTGAAGATGCTGACACATGATAGCTGATTATTAGTGCTCAATATAAGCAAAATGAATCAACATATCACGGCACATGCATTCAAGTTTGTGCAGGATCAAGGTGCAACTGTGGTGCTGCTGTTTTCACTTCTAACTTTTGGGATCTGCGGAGATACTGGGAACTATTACAGAAAAAATGTACTAATATATTACAGACCTGCGATTTTCAGTTTAATAAAGATCACATGCTATTTTGAATTGTTTTGTAACACCTGGAAATTTGACACCTTAGTCATTTTGTGTCTCTTTGGCGTTGTTTTGTCTCTCTTTGTACTTGTTTTGCCCATTTTTGTTTCATACTTTGTTTTTTTTTTTTTTTTTTTTTTTTGCATCTTTGTTTTTATTTTGCGGTCTTTTGGGGTAATTCTTTGTCTCTTTTGGTCATTTTGTGTCTCTTTGTGAGTATTTTGTTCATTTTCGTAGTTATTTTGTGTCTCCTTGTAATCATTTTGGGTCACCTTGTAATTGTTTTGCCCATTTTTGTACTAACTTTGTTTCTCTTTTTAGTTGTTTTTTGTCTCGTTGTGCTTGTTTTGTGCTGGTATTGACTGTTTTAGTTGTTATTTGATTCTCTTTGTAGTCATTTTCTGTCTCTTTGTGCTTGTTTGGCCCCTTTCTCTGTGGGTGTGTCCTTATATGTGGCTTTGCGTGTCAGGTGAACTCAAACTTGCATATCCCTGTGGGTTTTTGTTGAAAGCTACTCCCTGCCTCACTTCACATGTCCACAAACAAAACTCTGCAAGTGATTCTCTGCAAACGGGAGCTCTGTTTTCATCAAAGCGTACAATTTATTTGTTCTCCTAGTTTCTACTGGCCATGGTTATCATTTGCACAGTTGCCAGAAGTGACTAATTGAGTTACGGGAGGGAAATTAGTGTGTGCTTGTTATTCTCTGCCATCCATGTCATTCTTCCTTTCGTACAGTATCTTTTGTCTCACTGTGTAATTTCAATCACCATTCTTGTATTGTTGCATCCAGGGAGTTCCATGCTGCCTCATTGACATAGAGTTTATTTTAATTTATATCTATTGTCTTGCAGATAATCACTGGTTTTACTGTAAGTGCAACATCAACGCTCCCACCCCCTCCCCTCTACATGCAGTCATCAGGTCTTGCTCCATAGCAGAATGTACTTTCAAAATGAGGACAATCTGAAAATGAGGAAAAACATACCTTCAATTGTCTTCTCAGCTGCACTTTCAGCTTTTTTATGCTTTCATTTTTATGTATTGTGTATTTAGTGATAAGGATTGCTGGTCATTTCTCTGCTGCTGAATAGACAGTGTCAGTGATAAGACTCGAATGGCGGTTACAGTGAATACTCAGTGTTATCTTAACATACAGAGCATACATACAGTGTGTCTTGATGTGCCCTGGTGCACTAAACCAATCTAAATAATATTTAAATGGGCTGTCTAACCTTTATTGTGTGTGTGTGTGTGTGTGTGTGTGTGTGTGTGTGGGTGTGTGTGTGGTTTCATTTTGTAGGGTTTATTATCACACACTCGTTATTGGTTTATGAATGGCCTTACAAGAAGACATAAAACAAAGGCGGTAGAGGAAGAGAAGAGAAACACAAAGTATAACTAAAGACACATAAAAAAAGACAAAACATTAATAACTGTGATCATCTGTTAAAAAACAAGACTAGGAAAGTTTGTGAGGAAGATGACGTCTTACACTCTGGGAGATTATCATGTTTGGATGCTAGTTATTATAAAAACAGATATTCTACCTTATCACTTGGAGGAAAAGGCAGTCATGTTTTTGCGCTTGCCTGTAAGTGATCTCATTTGGCTTCCTCCTTTTGAAGTCACCAACTACCATAACTAATTATTATTCATTTTGGCATTTCCCAGCCTCTTAGGCAACTATCTGACCTGCAGCCAAAAGTCCTTAAAAGGACTGTTCACCCTAAAATCAGATAAATATATTTCTCCACTTCTCTGCCATGCTATTTATCTGTGGTGCTATTATTTTGATTTTTTTGGTGGAAGTTGCCATGTGTTGGAGATGTCTGCCTTCTCTCCAATATAATGGAACTACATGGCACTTATGGTACTTACTTGGTTATGGTGCTCAAAGTACCAAAAATACATTTGAAAAA
>NW_024618428.1:0-3892 GCF_008729295.1 Plectropomus leopardus | reverse complement strand
CTATTTTTAGCCTTATTCTTATTAAAAATGTCAATTTGTTTCATGTTATTTATTTTATTTTCCATCTTATGATATGCATTCTGTGCATTCAGTTAAAATTTTTATTTTGTTGTACTTTTACCGGTATTTTTAAGGGGGTTTTATCCTTATTCTATTTTTACATGCAGGTTTTATTATGTTTATGTCTTCTACGTCTTTTTATAAGAGGCACTTGATGCACTTAATTTTTTTTATGTGAAAAGCATGTTGAGCTGCATTTCTCGTATGAAAGGTGCTGTACAAATACAGTTTATTATTATTATTATTATTATTATGTTGCACAGGTCACAGATGGTGTTTTAGAGAGACTTGATACTGGACTTGTAGTCAACTGTGATCAATAAAAGTGAGTTTTCTGTCTGTCTGCAGATACACACTCTGCTGGAGTTACATCGACGAGGATAAAACCGGCGAGCAAGAGGTTAAACTATCTGCAAACGACCAGAAAAGGAAAGAAGGAAAGTGACGTCGTGGCGCCTGGTTAACGGTGAGATGACACTCCTGAACTCTCACGACAAATGTTCAGTCACAGAAGAATTCACTACGTTACACGAGAGACTTCTGAGTCCCGCGTTTCTGTGAAAAATGGCTCAAATACACAGTTAATACTACAGTTAACCCTTAGTGCTGCTTTAATATTGCACAGCAAAATGTGCTTTATGAATTTACAAAACCTTTGTCCACAAATGTGAAAATTTGCCTTCAGTTTCACCATTAAATACTTAATAGACTGCTCAAAGAGCATTAAAACATAAAATAAAAAAACTACAGCGATACATTTCACCTAAAAAGTATAAAATATGTTCGAGCAGATAAAATTCACAATAAGTAAATATTCATGTAGAATTATCATACCGTGCAGAAACCTCCAGCAAAGTCTCAGGAGCACCACCAGCCTTTTTTTAAAAGCTTGATTTTCAAAATATTTCAATCTCTCGCCTCCTTTCATGCTTCAAATAAAGGCGGCAAAAAGCCAGAAAAATAATCTAAAAAAAAGAAAGAAAAAAGAAATCATTGGAGAAGAATCAATGAACAAAAAAGTCCAAGAAATAAATAAGTAAAAGGTGACAATTAGGTGACAAAAAGGTATTTTTCTTGCTTTTCTGACTTTTTCTTTCACTCCTCATGGTGAAAAGTTTAAAAATACTGCTGACGGGCATTCTGGTTTTGTTTTCTTGCTTATATTTTATTTTGTTCTCCTATTTTATTTGGCATGTTCCTCAGAAAGATCGAACAAACTAACAAAAATCAATTTGATTTATTTTTTCTTTTTCTTTCTTTTTTTCTTTTACACAAAAATTTGCTTTGGTCTAATTTTAAATTTAATACGAGTTCATCCGAGCACATGTTTAATATATGTTATATAACCGAAAGCTCTGATGTGAGCGATGAATCAGAGGAATAACTGCAGATAACAGAGATGTTTTTCAGACAGTTTTACTTTTGTGTTTTTCTGATTCTTTGAAAGAAACGTTTTCAGCTGCAGGCGTCATCGAACTACAGCAGCCGAGCTTCTTCCTCTGCGAAACAAACTGATTTCTGTTGTTTGTTTTCAGGCGTCTTGAATGGTCTCTACTCTGTTTTTCTCTTTTTGTCTGGGAGAAAAATATCTTTTTTCTCGCCCGTCGTTTTTATTGCTGCTGTTCTCAAAGCGAGTCCTGATTCAGAGCCGCTGCTGCTTAATTAAGTTCCTCACAGAAGTGTTTCATCTTGTGTTTAACATCCGAATGAACACCTAAAAGTAAAAATGATAAGTTCTCTCTCCAGTCCACATTAGGGTTGTTTACATATATTTTATTTATAGTGAAATTATTCAGCTTGAAAGAAATAAACTAAAAGAATAAAGAAACAAACAGAAACTGAAATCACATAAATATCTCGCTAATTAAACCAAAGACGTTGAGTTTGGGGAAATTGGTGTTATTTTTCATGATAATGGTGGCCGATGCATCACCGGAAATTAGGTGCAATTATGGGAACAACTGGTCTTTGATTTTACCCAGAAACTAACAAAAGCAGCTTCTCATTTCTATCTGCGGCTCTGCGGAGGAAGACGCTCACTCACCAATATCCAACTACGATTTTTTTTCTTCCAACTAACAGCCCGCCGGCAAAATCTGGCCCCCGGTGGTCCCCGAAACATTTCCTGATTCACAATCAAAATAAAGTGATTCACATGGGAAGTGTTTTGTACTTTTAGTCTTCATGAAAAGTCAGAGTGAATAAAACAGCATCAAAATAGAGCTTATTGATCAAAAAAAGAGCCAGTGGAGGATCCCCCACACCCCCGACAGAGGACACAGATAAGACACTAATGTCCTAAAATCCTAGAAACATCCTATAATCCTATAAGTCCTAGAATTGTCCTAAATCCTAGAAATGTCCTAAAATCCTGGAAAAAATCCCAGGATCGTCATGAAATTTGGAAAACATCCTAAAATCCCCAAAATATCCTATAATACTGGAAATGTCCTAAAATCTGAGAAACGTTCTTTAATCCTTGGAAAGTCTTAAAAATTGGAAAACATCCTAAAGTCCTTAAAATGTCCTAAAATCCTAGAAACATATAAGAGGCTGCTGCTGCGGCGCCCCGGCCTTCTGTCATTCTTGCAAAATTGGCCTCAAAGCAGAGCAGTTTGAGCCTCCAGCTGAAGCCGCTTCATGTCAAACAAAATCGAAACACAAAAAGCATCTCTTTCAGCGCAGACAGCGCTGAGAAATATTGAAAATTCGGGGAGATTCTTCAGGCTGAGAATCACTGTTACTGTTGCATCAATATTAAAAATCAGAAAGCTGCTGCTGATGTTCGCTCGCTCAGAGCAGCAGATATCGAACAGTATGAGGGAAAAAGAGAATATGAGAGGCTGCATATTGTATACAGGACTACCACACACACATTTCTATAGTGAGAAGCGGTGTGTGTGTGTGTGTGTGTGTGTGTGTGTGTGTGTGTGTGTGTGTGAGCAGCTGCAGGAGGGGGAATACACAATTTGTTGTGTTTAGAGCCGAGATGCTGAAATCAGCAAAAACGTTTTGCTTCAGAAGAGTTTTGCGTCTGCTTTCTCTGCACAATTCCCTCTGAAACGGCCGAGACGGGCTGTAATTGGTCTGCCTCACCTGCTGAGACACACACAGGTGACAGCTAAACAAAACTGTCATGATGATGATGATGATGATGATGAGGATGAGGATGAGGATGATGATGATGATGAGGCTGTCTGAGCAGTCAGCTGAGTCCTGGAGGAGCAGCGGAGCCCGGCTCGTCCTCGTGGGGGACGGAGCCGATGAAATATTCAGCCGGCTGCTTGTTAAAGACACTCAGCTATTTTGGCCAAATTACAGGAGCTGGTGTGTAATATCAGTCTGAGTCTCCGGAGCTTCACAAGTCGACTAAAGAAATTATTGACTGTGGAGAGAAGAGGGGCCGTTGGGTCTTTGAGTATTTTATTCTAGTATTTAAAGACAACTCTTCCTGGGCTCAGCTTTAATATATATATTATTCTTTACAATGGCCGAATTTAAAGAAGCTCCACCAACACACGGCTGCAGAAACGAAGCAACACCTCCACCAGCGTGGAAAAAATGTTTGAAATATTAATACTAATAATTTGTTTTTCTCTTTCCCCCAGAATTTGTTCCCTAGCTTTTTAAAAATAATCTTCTCGCAATTTTTTCACAAATTGTAGAACATTTCTTACCAAATTTCTAGTTGCCTTTTTTTCACATTTTTTGGGAAAAAAAAAGCACAAATTTGCTTTTTCAGGTTTTGAACCCTTAAATGCTTGTTAAAGACATCTGAAAGCAGCACAGACTAACCCCCAGAATCTAACACACACACTAACCCTAACCCCCA
>NW_024618427.1:0-2656 GCF_008729295.1 Plectropomus leopardus | reverse complement strand
TGGCAACAATGTTTCCCTCCAGAAATCATTACCCTGTTACTCAAGATAATTCACAGAACTTGCTGTGAGCAGTTTCATGAAGGAACTATTCTTCCTAATGAAGTACACCTGCCAATTGTATCACTGTGCGGTAGGAAGAGTGCATCTATGACTAGTTAATTACTCAACTAGTTGATCAAAAGAACTATTTTGGTTATCAATTATTTATTTTAGTCATTTGTCAAGACAAATGTCAAATATGTGCTGGTTCCAGCTTCCTAAATATGAGACTTTACTACTGTCATTTATGATAGTAAAGGAAGAGAATTAGGGTTTTGGACTGTTGATATGACACTTTGAGTTCTGTAAGAAGTTTTTTTTTTTTTTTTTACATGACACTGCTCACAACAAGGTCTGCGGATTATCTAAAGTAACGGGGTCATGATTTCTGGAAAGAGACATTGCTGTTTAGTTTTCCAAATGTGTTTTTGGGTGGCTCTGAGCACCACAAGCCAAGTGCCATCTACTTCCATTACATAGCAGAGAAAGTAAACATCTCTATGGCCGATATCTCCAACACTGCAACGGACACCAAAATAATCTAGACTGAAAAATAGCACTACGGGTAAGAGAAAAAGTATGTCGTTTTTTATTTTTGGTTGAACTGTCTCTTTAAAGCTTTAAAAAAAAAACTGAAAACAACAAATTGCACAATAACATTTTTTTTTTTTTATTCCAAAATTTATTCCACCAGAAACTCAATTCTCACAGTTTTAATTTAGTAAACCTCAGTTATAAGCCAGGTTCACACAGCATTAAATTCACTGATGATCTCATCAGTCATTATAAATCATCGAATGTCTCCAGGTGATCTTACTTCAGTGCCAACAGTCTGAGGGAGTCGTCACTCCACACCTGTATTCCCATCATGAGGAGGGCATGACAGAACACACCATTGTGTTCACATCGTAACACACCCACCCCCCCCCCCCACACACACACACACACACACACACACACACACAGGCTTTATCTAACAGGCTGAGCCATGAGAAAGAACCGTAAATCTCATGTTGAGGCATTTGCTCGGGATGCACTCTCACTTCAAGAGGTAAATAACAAGGCTATTTTTATTCTGATGAATCCCCAGGTCAGTAAAGAGGTCCGACTTGTTTATAACACGCCCTATCTCTGAGAGGAAACATTCTTTACCAGAGCAGAGAGATAAATATCCAGCACATGGATCATTTCAACATTTTACCTTTGACCAAGCCAGTAAACAAACTAAGACTGATATGATGAATCAAACGGCGGAGTCATCGCCGCCTGTGCGCCTAGATAGTCATTTAACAATTACACTCAAATTACTCACCCACACATCATTTCCCTAAAGTTACAAATGATTCCCACGACAGCAAGTAATGACAAAGGCACAAATGGCAAACAGCAGCCCTTGCTGAATCACACACATTTTGTGGAGTTAATATTTAAATACCAGTAAGGAGGAAAATGTCTATTCTGGGGTCTGGCTATTTTAGCCACCGAGTCGACTTAATCCACAGTGACCGGCTCGGCTGTGTGTGCAAAACGGAGCTAAGCCCGGCGCAAAGCTGCAATCCAGGCCACATGATCTCTTAAACAATCTGCAAGAAATCTACACTTGTGTAAATAGCTCTGCATACAAACTATCAAATTATACCAAAAAAATGCATTTTTCATGAGCCACTGGGGGGAAATGAGCAATGATTGTCAAACTAGGTCTCCCCACATTACAGATCTGTATTTTCCCTTTTTTTTGCCAGGGAAAAATATTGGCCACCACCTCCTGTGACAGGTCCGGAATAAGAAGGATAGTTTTTTTTTTTGTTGTTTTACCACTGAAGAGCAGGCCAGGGCTCGGGGTATCCTGATTTCAGCTACATGAAAGCCCTGTCATTCTCCATTTATTGCACTGCCACAGCCTCGTGAAACAAGACCTTTTTCTTTTTTCAAGTGGAAAAAAGACATGATTTTATCTCTAATCTTTCTTTACCTTTCCAAGCTGGTAATTGAAAACAGAGCCATGAGGAGTCTGCGAGCGGTGAATGCTGACCAGGCGAAACATATACACACAGTCTCCAAGTGCTTACTCATCATATTTACCTTTTTTCTTTTTTTTTTTTACTGTATGTTCCCTTCTGATGAGTGATAAAACAGCAAAGGAAACCATGCCTGCTTGGTGTATCTGATGCGCAGGGTAAACACTCCCCCGTGGATGTTGATAATGACACTGAAGGGTTTTCTCCAGCAGGTTAGGGAGCGGCTAGATCACGTTTAAGACGGCGCTTTCTCCCACCATGCCCGGCTGTTTAAACATTCTGATAAGCCAGCGTGTCTGTTTGCCTTTCGGGTTTTCTGAGAGCTCATCTGCTGGGTGGCCAGTGTGCAGAGGGGGAGAGCCCGGTGGGGACCGGAGCTGTCACCCACAGCGACCACCACTCCGGCAGACAAGAGCATTCACGGCAGATTAAGACCAGCACAAGGCCGGGAAGTGAAGAGACGCAACTTTAATGGATGACTCAGATTCATCACTACCTCTTTCTTATTTTTATTGATTTCACATGAATTCTGTTGGTTAGAGTTTGGTTTTTTCTCCCTTAAACCCTTTGAAACCTAAAATCCGTTTTCTTGTGCTACA
>NW_024618426.1:0-2867 GCF_008729295.1 Plectropomus leopardus | reverse complement strand
GGAAATTTATTGACATCATTCGATATCAGATCATAAAGAAGAAGTAAAGATTTATTTCAAAGCAGTTGAGCCTGAATCTTTGCAGGAAATCAAAGTATTTAAAGAGTCTCCGCAGATTGGGGCCGACTTATATCATCATTCAAATGTGTTACGCAACAGAATAAAATCGGTTGTTTACAGCTTCCTGTTTGTCAGCATCATCATGACGAGAAACATTTTGTGACAAAACGCCTCATGGGTGCCCCGTCTGAGTCAACCAGATGCACCTACACTCAGATCTCTAAATTTATCTGCATCTGGCTCATCACGCCTCCTCCGCTCTTCCCGACGGCACGGAGCAGCGTTGGCTTCAGGCGTAAGGCAACCTTTTCCTTCCTCTTTTTTACGTAAACAAGCGTTGTGTGCCAAGTGTGAGCTGCAGTCTGTTGGTCTCCCCGTCCGGCCGGCCGGCCGCTGAATGGCCCGCTTGTTGTCAGAGTCCGGCTGCCGCTGATGTGCTAATCTGCTGTCGTGATGGGGCCACACTGGTGCTGATGAATGCTCGTGCTCGGTGATGAATCGGTGTTTCTGCACTTTGAAGCCGAGCAGCATGAAGAAACATCCCGTTTAGTTTTGAGAGATCGATATGGAAGCCCGGAGAGGCGAGTGAGAGGAAAAAAAAAATCAATGAAGTTTGGTCTGAAAAGTTTCTCTCCTGTGATTATGTTTATGAAGGGTGAATTTTCTTATTTCCTAATCGGCCGTACACATGCAGTTTTTTTTGCATGCACATTAACCGCTTTAATATCACACACACTGGTATTGCTCTGCACACAAAATGCATTTTTCAAAACCAAGCATTAAAAATATTACAAATTAAATTTATTTTCTGCTTTCATTGAGTTTATTTTTTAACCAACATCAGTCCTAATCATAAATATCAAAAAATCCTTTAAAATCCAGGTTTTTGTCATGATGCCACTATGTTTTAGATACAAAAATCAAACAAAATAAAAATAAATAACTTATTAACAATATACTACATGCTACAAGTATATGTTTTTTTTAGACTATCACAGCTTGGGATATGTGAATGATTAGCAGCAACATTAATTTTTTGTGTTTTTTTTTTATTATTATTACCTGAAAATATGCACAAAAAAACAGTAGCAAGAAAAAATAAAAAAGGGTTTATTTTAATTTTTTTTCTGTAACATAATTTTAAGTCAAAATTATTATAATCATGAACACAATTTGTGTTTTTTTTTCCTAATCTTTTGCTAATTTTCTCATAATCCTCTCCTCTTTTTAAAACAATTTTCAAGATCATTTTCTTCTTAAAATTTCTTGCAATTTGTTAGACATTTTTGCCAGATTGGTCGTTGCTTTTTTCCCCACGTTATCGAAATAAACCAATTTGCTCAGGTTTCAAAGGGTCAAATAGCTTGCCAAAGGCATCTGAATGCAGCACACGAAAAGTGATGTCAGTCCAGGATTCAAAGAGTTAACTTATTAAAGTTTAAAAAAAACCTTTCCCTGTAGAAAACAGCCACATAGACTCCTGCTGGAACATTTGTCCTTTTTTTCTGCGCTGCCACTTGCATATCAATCCAGCCTTGTGGTTTTACACGTGCTTCATTTGAGCTTTTGTTTACTTAATGTCGGCGCTGTGCCAAAACCCCGCGGCACATCCTGTTTCGTTACGGAGGCTGAATAAGGCCACTTTGGCATCGTGGGTGGCTCCTTCCAGCTTCTCCTTCAACAGACTCTCCCCACAGACTGTATAAAAGGAGTGACGCAGCCTCCGAGTCCGAAAAGTGAAGCCAGTGTGGAAACTTTAAACCGCAATCTTCCTAATGGCCAGCAGGGGGCGACTCCACCGATTACATAGAAGAAAATGAGAAAATGTTTCGACTTCTTACTTAATTTATTACCTCAGTAAACATTTTCCTAATTAGTTTATGGTCTCATAGTTTCAGCTCTTTATTTTGTTATGTAAGGGTGGAAGATTGAGAGTCTAAACAGATATTTTATTCGCATTTAAACCTCGTATAGAAACACATTATAAAATGCCTCTATACCGCACACGTCACACTGGAGCAAGAAAAATCATTGAATTATTATGTTTTCTTTTAAAATCTGTATTATAAGAGTCTGGACAATGTGTGTATGAACAATTGTACTCCTAACGTGTTGTTTTGGATGTGTTTTCATGGAAAATCAAAAAAAACAACTAAAAAAAAATGTTACCAAAAACATGCGCTGTAGCCTCATACTTTGACCGATTTGAAAAATTTCAGCTGCTGTGTTATTAGGTCAGCTGGTACTTTAAACGCTGCGAAGGATGTTTTGAAATTCCACTATGGACATTAATGGGTTAATTATGGTCCCATTTACAATAACATAGATGACAGAGCATTTATGATTTAGGGTGTGTGTGGCAGTGTGTGTGTCAGTGTCAGCTCTAACCTCTCCTCACTTCTGTCTCCAAAAAAACCAAACTAAGAAAACTCAAAATTAAACGATTAAATACACCACTGGAGGTGCAACAGAAAGATTTCAGAAGATCTTGCAGTTATTCCTGCTACATGTTCTGCATCTTAAATGAAATGTAGTCTTTCTGAAATTTTATTTTATGTCATTATTTGCTCGTTTTTCTTTCATTTTTTTAAAAAAAAAATTCCTCTCTTGTTGTCAGAAAATAATTGTGTTTTTTATACAATAGATCACATTTTCCAACAGTGACAAGACACTTAGTAACAGCAATAGTTTTCCGAGGTTTTTTTTCATGATTTTTGGGGATTATTTGGGTATTATTGGGGATGTTGTTTTCTGTGTTATTCAGGCATGGAGTTCCCTCCCTGTACGGTGGAAGTTTTTCGAGTCTC
>NW_024618425.1:0-2395 GCF_008729295.1 Plectropomus leopardus | reverse complement strand
ATCCTCCGTCGTACTAAAGCACTTACTAAAAAAAAATTTTTTAAAAAAGAGCACAAGAACGCAATTGAATGCAAGACTAGAAAATGGAAATTTGCCAACAATGAGAAACAAGTACAAGTTGAGATTGCCTGCCTGGATAGCATAAGCTAACACAGCAGCAGTGGCTAACACCATATACTGTACCCTTTAACAGTCAAACTCACAGCAACTCATATCACATCGGAAGATATCCAATGAAAACGCAACAGGTGGTATGATATCCAAGTAAATGCACACACAACAGTTTGTGTGATATCCTATGAAATAGAGCCCCATGAATAATATACTTAATGTAAAGTTACATACGTTAGGGATAGGAAAAGATAGAGGGTGCTGATGTCCCTTAAAATAAGTCAAAGTCCACACAGTTACAAACACGGTCTCTTGGGGAAAAGTCCCATGTGAAAGGGCAGAATCCTTCTTTACTCCCCTCAGAGCACTGGTGATCGCAGCACTCCCAAATGCAAGGGTTATACAACAATAACTGGCTCATGATAATGTGGGATATGTATAAAAATTTGGTTTATTTCTCTGGTAATGAAGCCATAACAGTTAAGTAATGTAACTTTTTGAACTTATCAGACTTTTGTAGCTGTTCTGTTATTTCTCTTTATCCACTTACATGTCATTATATCCACAACACTAATGATTATGTATGAAGAAAATTTTGTGCAGGCAACAATAGTCAACCCTACATTAGGCAGGTTTCCATTAGCCTTGAAACCTAATGGAAACACGTCAATTAAAAAAAAAAAGTAACATTTATTGTAAAAAATTTTTTACGCTTGCATGAGTTGGTGTTTCAGGTGATTCGAAACAGCCACATTTTGCAAAACTGCAATGGAAACACTTCTTTGGTCTTTGTCACATGATGCCCTGGCTATGTGCCTGTCAGTAGGAACTGGCTCCCTCATGATGCAGCAGGAGCTACAAGAGGTGATATGTTTCACATAACTCTCCAAAGTTGAACCAATCATATGGAAGTTTTGAATCCACAATTCCTCTGTGAAATCGTGGACTATCAGCTCCCAGAAATCCCTTATATGTAGCCGCTCCCACGTATAAGAGGCTCACCTTTCCATAATCGCTCTATAACATGCCTACATGGCCTTAGATTGGAAATAATGATGGCTAGAGCGGTGGCTGCAATAGATATAAAGCTGCTAATGTTTTGAACCTCCATCAAGTTGCAGAGCATCACTGAGTGGAAACATAGTCCTCTCACAATCGAGTTTTATTGACATTTTGAAAAATATCGTTTGGTTTTGCACAAATCTGTTGTAGAAAGCCGCCTATTATCAACAATATGATGTTTGATTTTCCCCATATCGCCCAGTCCTAGTGAAGACCATTCACTCAAAAATGTAAAGCTCATGGTATCCATAGAGGAAAAGTAAGGGGATCAGCAAAGTCATTAGGATTCATCTTCTGGGGCACATGAATGTCTGTCCAAAATTCAATAACATAATGATAATCATTTCATTAAATGACTGTAATTTCAACCACTTTTGCTTTTCAGGGCGCTTGCCTTGGTTGAAAAAATGACTCATGCTGTTCTTACATTACTGCCATGGCAATCTAATAACAGAGATGCTGCATTTCTGGCACAAATGTAAAGCCTATTATTTTACTGTCCTGTCAAAATGTGATTTTCTCTCTCTATTCAGCCTTCCAGGAGGCTTGTGCATTCAGAATTCATTTGCACTGAGCTGTTTAGGATTTAGTCTTCATGCAAAGTCGACCTGCTGTATATGTGCCTCTACCTTGTCCTAAAGCTACACAGAAAGCCACAGAATTCAAACTATTTCTCGGGAAAAGAGGCGAGCATTAAAGTGCATATGAGGTGAGCTCTGTTAGTAATCCAGTGTGGAGGGACCTTCTCTCTGTGTGTCTCCCTTCATGCTGCCCGCAACACGTTTTGTGTCTCTCTGTACCTGCGTCTTAATCTGGCTCTTACACTTCCTCGGGCTTCACTGTCATATCACAAAACTCCTAGCAACCTCAGCTGGTGACACAAGGGATCCCTGGAGACTTCTGCTGTGGACAAATAATGATAAAATTGTAGCTAACAGCTAAGATAGAAACAAAAATAAATATATAAAAAATAGATGGCTAAAAAAGAGAGACTGAACAAGATTGCAGTTGAACAGGTGAAGGTCACAGTAAATGGTACAAGAAGTATCCTTAGCTTTATGGTCAGATATGCATTAATAATGCAGTGTAAAGCCACTGAATGCCACAACTGTTTGAAACCTGAGTAAATCAGCTTGATTTCCTCCAAAAACATGGAAAGAAGGCAATGAGCAACTTAACAAAAAATGACCAAAGAATAGGCAGAAAATTGGTTAAAAGACAC
>NW_024618424.1:0-1209 GCF_008729295.1 Plectropomus leopardus | reverse complement strand
GTCTGATTTTTCAAATCCTTGCATACCCCCAACCACAGAGCATATTTGACTGGAACTTTTTACTCTGCATGCATTACTTCCCTTCACAGCTGTTCTAAACTGTTAATAAGGAAAACATTATCGGTTGGTGGTTATCAAACATTAGCATAGATAGTATCAGTGCTGGACGAGCGTGAAAATCTGTTTGACCTCAAAAAATACCTGAGCAAAATCCTGTCTGATGCAAAAGCCCTCCACCTGCAGCCCTGGAGTAAACCAGCTGCCACAGATGTTACATGGATGTGCAGTGAGACAGGGACACCCTCATCTTACACCAACCGCAGCCTGAGAGATGCCGACACACACAAACTGTCTGACATGGGGTTCAGGGTGACCGAGATCACGGCGGTGAGTGGACACACGCTGAAGAAACTAGCTGTCTGATCAGACTAACTTATCTGAATCACACAGGCCGCCAAAATGACTGTCAACTGACTTACTTCACTGGAAACACAGAGATACATGTTTATGATACGAAGCAGCTTGTCTGTGCAGAACAAGCTAACACAGATTAGCAAACCAGTGCATACGAAAATGTTTATGTGTTGCTAGGCAACGGCTGTCTCGTCTAGAGGTTTCAGAATTACTTGTTGGCGGAGCCAAAAAAATCATTAAATAAACAAACAAATCATAATCTGTTGGCCGTGATGAGATCCAGCAGCACTCCCTCTCCTCTGATAGTGCTGAAATGTAACATCTGTGTTATCCTAATTCAAGCTATTATTGTTGATAAATGTGCCTCAGTAAAAAAAAAAAAAAAAAAACTTTAACACCCTGATTAATTGGTTTCAGCATGTCCTTGAGCACAGTAGCTCTACCTGCAATACACTGAAACAAGCTCCCTCTTTTGTTTTTTGTTTTTTTGGTCTATGATATAATTCTTCTTAAAGTTCCATCATAAGTCAGAGAATCTCAGTATTGCTCCGCTATGTTCAAACACTACAGTAGGTTTAAAGATGTTTGTCCTGTTTTGACTGACAGATCAGGGTCCAGTCACCTAACTGTCTCTGCCATGCTGCAGGGCTCATGCGTCACCCTGCTGCCGTCTTATAAAGCCACACTCAGAGCGAAGACTCATTTCATGACCGGTCAAACTACAAACAGGAGTGTAACATCCAAAGTAGGAACATCTCTGATGCTATCACAATGTATTAGTGCAGTATTATATAT
>NW_024618423.1:0-2012 GCF_008729295.1 Plectropomus leopardus | reverse complement strand
CATTTTAAAAAAAATGTCTCCAAAAAAAAACAAAACTTATTTTTGTTGCGCTGACCAACAATTTGTGGTCTGTGAAAGCGAGGTCTTTTTCTCTTGGTAAGAGTCTCTCAACCACTTGTAAAATGTGATCTTACCTCTGAAAAGAGCAAAAATAAGAAAACATGGGTGAATCCATAAAATCAATGGCTACTAATGAAATAAAAACAAAAATAAGTTCCTGTTCCCCAGTGAAAGTGAAAACCAACCCCAGAGTCACACTTGTTACTTAACAGGCTTTGTCCACTTGTCTTGCCATGCTATATTCACTTTTTTGTTTGATTGTTTGTTTATTTTGGTGATTGTAGTTGCTTCCTCTTGGTTGCCTACTGCTTATGGTTCTGGCACCTGGTTGCTACCTTTTTATAAAGTCTCGACCTCCCCTGCATGCTGTGCCCCGAAAACTTCCCGAATGCAGCAAAATGCAAAGAAAATGAGAAACTCAGAGGGCAGAGTCTCTGTAGATAAATACACCACCACACACTTCTAGTGAATCATTAGTGATGATTGAAAGTGATTACTTTTGTATTAGTCTATGCATTGTTTTGCCTTTTTTAGGAAAATCTAGCTATTGTTAAACTATAAAAAAACAGTAGTGTCTGAAAAAACAGTTTGTGGCAGTTGTTGCTAAAAAGAATTAGAAGCCTGAATTAGCACTTGTACATAAACATGCTAAATTCCAACTAGCTATTTAGACTGAGGGATCTTTTGATTTGTCAGTTAATTAAATGGAGTTACCTGGTGCAGGGCTGTCATGCAAGAGTAAAGTTAGAGGCGACACAATTAGAGAAGGATGTCAGCTGGCCCACCTTACAAAATGCTAGCAGCATTCTTCAGACTGAAAATACAAAAGCGGAGGGATTCATTGGTGTGGGTTTGTTTCTGCAGAGAAAAAAAATGCTCTATAAAGTTCAGTTTGACTAATACATCAATGAGTTCAGAGATTTATAACACACAAAAACACTGCTTAGCACTTTATAATGCTCGGAGACAGCATCTTACAACTCCTCTCGATGATTGCAATGTAATCAATAGAATTTCAGTTGACGTTACATAATCCTCCAGGAATCTGCACTGTATTTGATCAACCAGTGCAGTGTGTTGCTGCCTTAGTACATCCTGCTTTGCCAATCACGGATGTCTTAAAACATTAATGTCAGTATAGCAGCAGTTAGTCCTGGCATATTTTCTGTGTTTAGGAAAGAGTGAAAATTAGGCCTCATGTAGCAATACTATTTTAAATTTTTCTTATTTCCTCATATCTTCCTCATTTCTGTCAAGAGAAAAATAAGACTAGTCAAATCTGCTCTGACCAGGTGTGCTCAATGATGAATTCCACTGATCATAATCCACCTGTTGCACAGGTAACATCCCCTTAACACTAAAGACGGGCAGGTTTTGTGCCGTGTGCAAAGAATCTGGCACATAACTCAGACTGCAGACATGACACCAAAAAAGGCTATATGAAGAAGAAGAACTTTTGCAATAGTAAGGCATTGACCAGAAATTAGTTGAAAGTAGTTGCAGCAGTTAAATTGACATAGGTCTACTATACAATAAACTTAAAGTAAATGTGATTTCAGGGAAAAATATTTAAATATTAAAAGTAAAAGCACACATGCAAAAGGTTCAAATAACATTTATAGATAAAAATAATAAAAATGACAAAAGGAAAAGCAGCAAGTCATTATACTTTCAGTATATATGAGAAGCATGAACAATTTTTTTTTTTTTTACATTTTTTTACATTAAAAATGAATTGCAGAATTCTAAAAATAGTCGCCTGTTAACTTTCTAATTAATAGATAAATTGTTTTACCTCAATTTTTATATGTTGGAAAAGCAGAAAGTGGCATGAGATTAGTATGGAGAACAAAAAATGACATAAGTATAAATAAATAAATGTATAAATAAATAATTAAATACACCAATAAATGAAAAACCAAGGGCATTTTGGTAATAAAAAAGGCTATTTC
>NW_024618422.1:0-1065 GCF_008729295.1 Plectropomus leopardus | reverse complement strand
CATACAAACTGGACATTTAGACTCTCTTTTTTAAAACCTCC
This sequence comes from Plectropomus leopardus, assembly GCF_008729295.1. Classification (NCBI taxonomy): domain Eukaryota; kingdom Metazoa; phylum Chordata; class Actinopteri; order Perciformes; family Serranidae; genus Plectropomus; species Plectropomus leopardus. Next base: position 1,024 of record NW_024618422.1, on the reverse strand, counting down.
TGAATTTACCTATCTTCTTCTCTCCTCAATACCTGCAGCTAAGCTTCTCAACACCTGATTATGTTGCCACGTATACCGGCCCTGTGATAAACTAATTTTGCAGCTTGACAAAATATGTCTTAAGGTTGCAGTACCTGAACACAATGGGCATGATGGGTTGCCATTTACCCAGAGCTTCAAGTTCTGGGCGGTTGGCAACACATCATATGTAGCCCCTATCAGAAATCTAATGTGGCTCCCTCCAGCTAAGCTTCCTCCTTTCTACACTTTCCCAGTTCAACCACTGACACTGCTTAGCCTGAGCCACTGCCTGAGCACCCCTTACAGTCTCCTCCTGCCTACGTACCTGTTCCACTACCAGCTTTCTTCTATCCTTGGGGCCTGCCGTATTCAACACTGGTTTGCCTAGCCCAAGCCCCAAGCCTCCCCGGCCAAATTGAACATTACCTATTATCTCTGCATGCCTAAGAGCAGCCTCTGCGTCCTGAACTGCTGCTCTTGGGTTCCACTTTCTCCCCTTGGATGGATTTGAAACCACTATCCTAATTATTACATCCTTACTCCCGGCTGACAACAGCTCTGCCTTGACCTTGGTGCACTTAAACTCCCCTGTTAAGCTAGATACTGGCAGCTGAAGAATCCCTTTCCCATACAATGCCACACTACTTAGACACCTGGGAGCACCTAACCACTTCCTAATATATGAGCTAACCAACCTTTCCATTCTCTCCACAACAGATGCTGGAACTTCATAGACTGACAGTGCTCACATTAACCTAGGTAATAACCCAAACTGCAAACACCACAGTTTCAACTTTTCTGGGAGCCCTGACTTATCTATTCTACCCAGTCCTTCACCGACATCTTTTCTAAATGAAATAAAAGACAAAACAAATTTTTGTTGCAATAAATGGTCACCAGCACAGGTATTATACTTGTAAAAAATTGCATGGTTCTTTTGGATGTACATTCATCTGTGTCTGGTGGCCAAAACACTGATTTGTATTCACTGAAAGGGAAATGT
>NW_024618421.1:0-2923 GCF_008729295.1 Plectropomus leopardus | reverse complement strand
CTACAGTTACCACATACTGCAGGTATGAAATACTGCAGGTACTACATACTGCAGGTATGAAACTACAGATACTATATACTGCAGGTATGAAATACTACAGTTACCACATACTGCAGGAATGAAATACTACAGGTACTACATACCGCAGGTATGAAACTACAGATACTACATACAGCAGGTATGAAATAGTACAGTTACCACATACTGCAGGTATGAAATACTGCAGGTACTACATACTGCAGGTATGAAACTACAGATACTATATACTGCAGGTATGAAATACTACAGTTACCACATACTGCAGGTATGAAATACTACAGGTACTACATACCGCAGGTATGAAACTACAGATACTACATACTGCAGGTATGAAATACTACACGTACTACGTAGGTATGAAAACTGATCATTCCGCATTCTGCAGTTTTCACTGCAGGCACCATCAATAACATGCAGTGCATCGGCAGTTTTCACTGATTGGTTGATTTAACAACGTGAGGAATTTCCTGTCTGTTTTAGGGGTGGGGCTACCTGTTGCCATGGTGCCCAGGAAGCGGGCGGCAGCGCGTCGTCATTGTGGCGGAGATGACGATTCAGACCTGGACGTGATGCTAGTGGAGCGACTGAGCGCGCTCGAAGACTTCCTGACCCGGCAGGGCCTGGACGTTTGAGCTGTGACATCACTTCCTGTCAGCTGACCAAAAGCCAAATAAACAGAGCTGCTAGCATGGCTGCTACCGCTGGTTACCATGGTAACACCGTCATTACGGTGGTCTGATGTAGCGGGTTTCTTTTTTTCTTTTGTTTTTGCTGTGTGATTTCTTCATTTTGTTTTTTACAGCATAGACTGATTAATGTGAATTCACAGGTTGAGGTCAGGTGACCCTCTGAGACCACACCCACAGCGCCGCTCAGCGGGCTGCAGGTTTGTTTTTATTACAATACTTCACTGGAGTACCCTGGAGTACTTTGTGGAGTACTGACACTGTACTGTGATACTGTGCAGTATAGTACTTTAGTACTGTTGTAGTACTGCAGTAATGTTACTGTGTGCAGTCGTACTGTGGAGTACAGTACTGTAGTACAGTAACAGTACCATAGTACAGTTACAGTACTGCAGTATTGTTACTGTGTGCAGTGGTATTGTGCAGTACAGTACTGTAGTACAGTAACAGTACCATAGTACAGTTGCAGTACTGCAGTATTGTTACTGTGTGCGGTGGTATTGTGCAGTACAGTACTGTAGTACAGTAACAGTACCATAGTTCAGATACAGTACTGCAGTAGTGTTACTTTGTGCAGTGGTACTGTGCAGTACAGTACAGTAGTACAGTAACCGTACCATTGTACGGTTACAGTACTGCAGTAGTGTTACTGTGTGTGGTGGCGTTGGGTGTTTTTAAAGTGTAATATATATTTCTGCTGAAAATGTTTCTATTTTTGGAACAAATAAAGTTTGTTTCTGCTCACTGAAGTTTGTCTCTTTGTGATCAGAGTCATTGATCACTGATCAATTAGCTTCCTGTCTCACCCTCATCATCAATACATCAGTCAATCAATACCTATTTGTTGTCCACAATAAACATACACAAACACACACACAGACACACTTAAAAAATATTCACACTACACTCAGCTCTTTATGTATATATTCATATATATAAAAATATACATACACACTCTCATGAACAGATGACGTAAACGTGTGTGTTTATTTCCTCTGCTCCTCTTGATCGTCAGTTTTTGATTCAATGGTGTTATCCCTCAGCTTCGCCTGGCAGGCAGCAGCTGCCTCAGGTTTACCTGACAGACTGTACTCGGGGTAAAAGTTGCCATCATCTTTTACGCACGACGTCCTGCGTCACTTCCTTAAACAACATGGCGGCGGCCTTGCGGAGGGTGTGCTGCGGACTGACTCTCAGGTATTTACCTTTGTTTTATCGATAGTTAGGGTCAGCAATCATGACGTCAGTCAGTGACGTGCTCACTCTGTGGCCGTCACCTCATGACAGCGTGACGTAAGTGCGGTTTACGCAACTCCGCCAGACTCCGGTCACAGTTTGTATTAAATTAACCTTTGATCGCGTCTGCCGGCCAAACGGCGCGCAGAATGTGACGTCACACAGGTGACGCATATGTGAGTGAGAGGGATGAAAGCTTCGGCCCAGGTGACACTCACCACGTGGGTTACTTCAACTGTTTACGTCACACAAACATGACCGGAAACAGCAGCAGGACAAATAAAACCCGTCTTTCCTATCAATAATAATCAATATTTTAATCATCATCAGTAGATTAATACAGTATCAACAAAAGATCAATATAATCATCATCGATAGATTAATACAGTATCAACAAAAGATCGATATAATCATCATCATCAATAGGTTAATGCAGTATCAATAAAAGATCAATATTATCATCACAAGTAGATAATACAGTATCAACAAAAGATAAATATAATAATCATCATCGATACATTAAAACAGTATCAATATCAGATCAATATTATCATCAGCGACAGTCACCAGGATTAAGAAACTTTCAGTCGTTAATGTTCATGTTCAGTTGAATCTTTACGCTGTTTGAAGTTTGTGTCCAGCTGCTGTCTCGGCCAGGAATCTCTTGGAAAAGTGGTTCTGAATGTCAATGCGACTCCTGGTTTATCAGTATCATCATTATCATCAATAGATTTATACAGTATCAATAATAGATCAATATTATTAGAATCAATACATCAGTGCTGGATCAATAACAGAATCTGTGACCTTTAAAATGATCAAACTGATTTTAAATGTTTTTTTCTTCACAGAATTTCATCCCGAAACTTCCCAACTCAAAGAACCCTGAGCACAGGTACACCTGTACACCTGTCTGTACACCTATCTGTATACCTGTCTGTACACCTGTACACCTGTCTGTA
>NW_024618420.1:0-4079 GCF_008729295.1 Plectropomus leopardus | reverse complement strand
AAGGAAGCTAGTTAATTAAAATTCAATGACTTATGGCACAGGCGTGGTATTAAATACGTTTTTTCCTTCTTCTCACTCCTCTTCAGATATGTAAACCAAGTCTTTATGTATTCAACCTTTAGTTTTGTTTTATGTTTTTCACTGTCTGTAATTATTACTTTTTTGAATAATAATTTCTCTGTATCTTTTCTTACATGTTATAAATAAATAAATCAAATCAAATGAAAAATATGTATGTTGCCATTAATGTTTACTGTTTATGAATGATCAGTGTCAAAATAAAGTGTCTGTGTTCAATTAAGATTGAAGATTTGTCTCCCATATCATTCGTCCTCTCGTTGGCCCAGCTGCCGGTTTTCTTAACCTACAAAAATCATCAAATTAAAAATGCAAAGGGCTGCCTCGTGTAACACGACACCCCCAATGTTAACCCGAAGAGAGAGAGACACCTGCGTCTGTGCGTATCCCATTAATCTTGTTATAGTTCCGTCCTCTTTCTTACTGTTAAATATGCATTAAAAAGAATGGAGTCATTGAGTATATTTGGCATATAAAAGATATGGGCTCATCATTAAAAATCCATGTAAGCCCTTTAAAGCTGAAGAGAGGTGATTTCATGCTTGGCTGCATCATTTCGTAGCTGCTACACTCCACCACCACCGCCACCGCCACCACTGCCGCCACAATACAAAACACACACACACACACACACACACAAGAACACACACAGCATCAGACAGTGACGTCCTTGGTTCTGCCTCCCCCGTGCGAGGCTCGGCGGGATGGATGCAGTGTCTGAGCTAATGGAGCAGGGAGAACACAGGCTGGCTGTGAATAGAAGGAGGTGGAGGAGAGATCAGGGTGCTCTTGAAGCACCTCTTTGCGTTTGCACAACAGCAGGTTACTGTCATGATGGTTTTTTTGGAGAGTAGAGTAATATTTAGTGGCAAGGGGATGTCTCTCTGGGGGTTTTGAGCCAAAGAAGCTCCCTCTGGACTACAATTTTAAGGTGCCTTGGATGTGTTTACATGACAACTCAGTGCTGGAAATATGCAGCAATATCCGACTTCTGCGCTAATGATAGGAATGTGCCAAAAAGTCCCCTAAAGAACATCTGCGGTTCCATAACCATAAAAACATTTTGCCTCTGATTAATGTGGTATTCTTAGGCTCATGGCTCTCCTTAGCGGACCACCAGACGAGATGTTCAATCAACTATGCATGACTTGACCTTAATGGATTTTTCACTGGGAGGCTTGGGTTGGTTATTAGGGAACCAGCTCATGTGGAACAACCTTGTCCCCCTGGGAGGGGAATTACACCAGTTCAGAGGAAACCCACATTATGGCAGGAGGAGAATAGAGGAAAGCACCATTTTCCTCTTGACTCACATACATCTCTTGGTTTCAAATTTGCCAACTGTGTAATCTCAAAAGAAAATTTTCCATCTGCTGCTTGATTACCAATTCCCCCATCCTCTCTCTGTGCTTTATAGCTACTGCTGTTGGCCTTTTGACTGTTCATTCGTCTCTGCGGTCTTTAACGTCATCTACTGCGGCTCACTTTTGCAAGATATTTTTGACAATAAAACCCTCGTTATGTGTAATTACACAAATGTGCTCTTTTAATTTACCCACGTACGTGCAAACTAATAGTGTTTATGACACCTTTTTTTAAAGTTGCAGTGGAAATTAAATGGTGGCACAGCACATCTGGTTTAAAGCGATGACCGTTATTGCGGCCCTGACCAGGAGCCTTGATCATCAAGCTCTGTTTACCCCATTCCAACTCGCACACATCGGTAAATAAACAAACAAAATGGCCCAGTGTTGAATTAATTTTCTCCTCCAGCTGTGTACTCTAATTGGGATAATAAGCTGAAAGGTTATCAGCACTCCGCGAGGCATTATTCAAGCACCTTGCGCAATCTCTGGTCTGCCTCCGCTCTCTGTGTGTGGCTCTGTGCTGCAGAGTGGGGAACGACACAATATCTCCATCTATGTAGAACTTTATCTAATACAATACAACAAATGTTAAACAGCGGCACAAAGATAAATGCCTATTGATTTGAGGTTGGAGAGTCAACTGCATTGATTCGAAAAGTGCAAATCGATTAAAACTGCATCAATGTGTTTGTTTTTATTTAACGCTGCCTACTGATAAGACCATTTGACCAACTATTTTTCAGAAAATGTATGTCGGCTATTCATTCTGCAGCACGAAATAGCAGGGAAATGTTTACCCTTTACACATTCACAGTAGCTGATGCTGATAAGCAGAACGTGCGCTTTTGTCAAAAAAATAACTGAAAGTAGTGGATGACTTTTATTTTGACACCATAAAATGATGTAAACATTGGTGCATAAAATTTGCAAGACTGCAGGAAATGTGTGCATTACCCCCAATGTTGAACAATAACCTCAGCCATTGGACAAGACAAAGTTTTGAGTTGTGTTTTTTTGGCATTAAGGTTACTGATACACCACCACCATAAAACTCATACTGTGGCAGTAACAATGTAATAATTGTGAATAAGTCTCGCAGTGTGTCCTAGTAACTAATATTTACTTAACCACAGGTAAGTAACTTACCTATTAGGATTAGGTATAAGATATTTTCTCAAGGTAAGTATTACCATGGATAAGCGGTAGATTTTTAGGGTGTAAGCTAATTATATTATAAGTATTTAGTAAATATTTTCCGGAGTGGTCTGTATTAAGTAAGTAATAGGTAGGTAGGTGGGGTGTTAGAGTAGACCTAAGGTAAGCGTTAAGGATTAGTAAAAATTCACAAGGTAAGTAGGGGTATGTAAGGTAAGTATTTATATATTAAAGTTTAGAGGTTATCTCAATGACTCCCCCTGCCTCGTGCATTGACTGGGCAGTTGAAATGGGGAGCTAAAGGTAATGCAATGGCCAGGGCACATCATCTGCCCCTCTCCTATCCTATGTCATTTGAAGTACCTTATATTTATGTATTTTAGGATTTTCTAGTTAACTTGTGTTGTTTTGTGACTTTAAGAATGCTCCTATGCAGGTTAGTATATTATTTTTTCTTCTTTAGTGGTTTCTATGTTGATTTTAAGAATTCTCAAACGTAAGTAAGTTTATTATTTTTTGGGTTTTAGTGGTTTCTACTTTGATACAGGTATGCATATTATTTTTTTCGTGGTTTCTAGGTAAGTGTATCATTTTTGTTCTTTAATGGTGTCTATTTGATGTAGATAAATGTATTTTTTAGTGGTTTCTACTTCAAATGCTGCTTTTCATTTTTATGCAGATGACACCGTTATCTACTGCTCATCTCCCTCAGCAGCCCAAACTCTTACATTTCTGCAGTCTGTCTTTGATGTTGTTCAGTCCCATCTGACGCAACTCAAGCTTGTTTTAAACACAAATCTAAAGTCATGCTCTTTACAAATGGAAAAAAAGCTCCAATCTACTCTAAGATCGTAACTGCCCAAGGAGTTGAAATTGAAATGGTTAACACCTATAAGTATCTTGGTATTATTATTGACCAAACTTTGTCATTCAAGCCTCACATTGATAACCTTGTTTCTAAGCTGAAGCTCAAATTAAGTTTCTTTTTCAGATATAAATCTTGTTTCTCGCTTAAGTCAAGGAAACACTTGATTTCAGCAACATTTTTACATTTGTTTGATTATGGTGATCTGCTTTTTATGAATGCACCTGATCATTGCCTAAAGAAATTGGACACTGTTTACCATTGTGCTTACGTTTCAGTACTGGCTGTGGGTACCGTGTATACCACTGTACATTGTACGCTGTTGCTAACTGGCCTTCTCTGTTTGTCTGCAGGCTCTCACACTGGTCGGTTTTTATATACAAGAGCCTACTTGAGCTGGTTCCCTCTTATTCATGTACTTATATGTGTAAAAACCAGAATCAATATGGTCTGCGCTCTCACAGTACTCTTTTGATGTTGGTCCCCGAGGTTTGCACAGAACTTGGCAAAAAATCTTTTAAATTTGCTGCCCCTCTCCATTTGGAATAACTTACAGAAGGATTTAAAGCTGTCTGAACTGATCACTACAGGGGAATTTAAGTCACTTTTAAAAG
>NW_024618419.1:0-1659 GCF_008729295.1 Plectropomus leopardus | reverse complement strand
TCATGTGACCTCTCAGCATCATGTGACCTCTCAGCATCATCCAAGTGAGCAATTTTTGGTTCTGAAAACATTGTGAGAATGTGCAATGCAATGTTTTCGTAATGGGTTTTCAGAACGTTCTCCTTAAAGTTTGGGTAACGTTCTCTAATTGTTACGATATCACATGACATATTTTCATTAAAAAAATGTTGTGTAATCTCAGTCCTCAATGACATTTTCTGAATGTTGCTTTGAAAACATTCCTCTTTTGTTCTCATGTAACATTGTGGGAACGTTTTATACAGAACATTCTCTGATCTGTCACCCCGCAGCATCAACAAAACATCCTCAGAACGCTGCAGCTCAAATGTTAGTCAGCATTTAACCTCACAGGAACATTATTTGCAATGATAAACATCCTTTAAACATTCTTTGATTCAAATGTTCTCTTTAAATCATTATTGCAACTTGTAATGTTGACCAACGTTGTGGGAACGTTCCCTGCTGGCTGGGATGTGACCTGGAAAAGACTAAAAACTGTTGCACTGCAGAAACACCACCTCATGCAGCAGAAAACGTTTGTGCAATAAATACAAGTTTTTTTCTAAATTGACGTGTTTCCATTGGACGCATTCTGTATTTGTAAATTCAATTTGTGCATTTGAGGGTTCATGGAAATCTGCCTACTGACTCTGGATCAGCGCAGACTCTAAACCGACTCTGGATCTGAAGGAAACTCTGCAGCGTCTGAAAACTCAAAGTGTCTAAAAGTGTCTGATTTGTGAGCGGACCCTGGTGCTGGAAACCCGTCTGAGACGCTGAATCACTGTCTGTAAATGTTGAGTGTGACTGCAGTCTGCAGAGTGTGTGTGCGCGCAGAGTGTGTGTGTGTGTGTGTGTGTGCAGAGTGTGTGTGGTCCCCCTCTGGTTTCTGCAGAGACGGATTAAAGCGCGCACTTTGGGTTTACCACATGTCTGGAGCCAGAGAGGCCTCATTTAGGCCGAGACGGGCGGAGTCAGCGTGCAGCCGAGGTGGAACAAACCACCGCAGCTCCGTCTGATAGGCTGACACTTAATGACTTTAATAAAACTCTATTTTTAGAAATCTAAAAACAAACTTCTCCAGTAGAATTTTATATGTTTTGTGCTCTGGATCCTGATCTTTGGATCCTGAATATTCACTCTAATTTTAAAACAAATTTCTCTTTAGAACTAAAGAGTAAAAACTGGAAACTGATGTGAGCTTTTCCCCAAAAACTAAAGAACCAAAAACAGCCAAAGAATGAGTTCATGTGTGGTGAGCATGTTTGCAGCCTCTCAGCAGACAAACGATCAGAGCAGTGAGCTGTTTTTTAGGACTGGTCATGTGATCACCAATCAGCTGAGATCAGTTACAGCTGTGCAGCTGCAGCAGGACCCTCCACTCCTCACCTCCCAGAAAAACAACCAAAAACAGAGGAAAAGTATAAACCATGAAATGAAATATGTATCTAAAGCAAAATTAAAAGATCTGCTTTACTATATTATTATTTCAAAAAACATGGAAAAAAGGCAATACAACAAATAACCCAAAAATTTGTAAGATATTTGAAAAAAAAAAAAAGTTTCAGGGAAATTTTAAAAGTTTGAAAGACAAAACAAAATTGCCTGAAAAAGGTGGCAAAACACATAAAAAATAAT
>NW_024618418.1:0-1231 GCF_008729295.1 Plectropomus leopardus | reverse complement strand
TCCAGCACAGACATATAATTATTACTCAAAAAAATAGTGCCATCATAGCAAAAAAAAATTTATTAAAGGTTTAAAATTCTGAAAATTAATTATCAAAAATGTGATATTTATAATTATGGCTGATGTTGATTAAAACAATAAACTCAATCAAAGTGGAAAATCACATTAATGTGTAATTTTTTTTCATAGCCTAATTTTGAAAATTTCATTTTGTGTGCAGAGCGGTAAGACTGTGAGTATTTGAAACTGCACAAAAAATAATAATGCTTAAAAATCAATGTTGCTGCTAATCACTGACATACCCCAGACTGTGATAATCAAAAACATAATCTGCTCAGCACATAGTATATTGAAAATAAATCATTTTTTCATATTAAAACATACTGGGATTATGACAAGAAAAAAACTGGCATTTAAAGGGTCAAATTCTGAAAATTAATGAATATTTGACATTAATTATGAGGACTAATGTTGTTTAAAAAATGACTGAAAGCAGAAAATCATACTAATGTATAAAATATTTTAGAGCTTGATTTTGAAAAGCACATTTTGTGTGCAGAGCGATAAAAGTGTGTAATATTAAAGCGCTCTAAGAGCTAAATATGTATTTTGGTGAACAGAGATTAGTTCTTCAGTGTTAATATTAAAGCCAGGAGAGGAGCTTTAACTACTTTATATGTTGATAACATGTCAGGGTTGTATTTAAAACATATTGTGCTGCCTTCAAGTGGCCAAAAAATAAATAAATTCATGTTAAAAAACATTTTGTGCCATATTGATATGCAAATTGCATTTAATCCACCAGTCATGATCATACAAATTAACATAATGATTAAAAAAAAGGTTGGGTTAATTTCCATTTTACCAAAAACAAGAACTTTAGTCTGAACATAAATATTCATTTATTCAAAAGCAGCCCATTTATGTGTACTTCAGTTTAATATTATACAGTATCATCAAGCTTATGTTATCGAATTTATTTAATACTTGCAGGAATCACAGCAGCAGAAACTATTAATGTGTCTCCGTTCAGAGAGACGCTGAGAGGAACAGCAGCGTAACTTCATTTATTATTTCAGAAGTTTTGTTAAGTTTCCTCTCTCAAATTTATAACTCCAGAGTTTAGTTTTGCTCCTTCAGACTGTTTACTGCAGTGACATTACCGCACGCATGAAAACATTTGCAATTACTGAAAGCAGCCTCCCTTATCATTAAAGTACATCGTTAAAGA
>NW_024618417.1:0-1270 GCF_008729295.1 Plectropomus leopardus | reverse complement strand
CAGCTGAAGTGCTCCCCTTTCTTCTTCTGTGGTTGTCTTGGTTTGCAGACTGAGGTCAGGTTGTTGGTTGTTTGCTGTAAATATCAGCAGCTAAACGTCCCCGTTGTCTTTCATTATCGCGTCGTCCTGTCGGAGCTGAGCTCTCAGCAGCTGGTTGTGGTTTTAGCTCTGATGTTTCCACTAAAATGCCAACTCGTCATGTTGCAGGTATAAGAAACTCTCTGACATCAACGCCAACCACTTCCTGCTGTTTAACTACTCCATGCGTTGGCTCTGCTACCTGGTGGACTCTCTGTGCGTTGCCATGACGCTTATCGTGTCTCTGCTGGTCGTCTTGGCCCCCAATGACATCTGCTACCCCCCTATGAAAGCCCTCGCTCTGTGCTACATCATCCAGGTGAGACTGAGACACACACACACACACACACACACACACACTCACTCAGGTAACTAAGCAATGATCATGTGAGTGTTTGTGTTTTTCCAGCTGACGGTGAACTCGCAGTATTTGATCCAGGCTCTGATTGAGGTTCAGGCTCGGTTCATCTCTGTGGAGCGACTGCTCGAGTACATCACGGTCAGTGGATCTGTGGAAATAAGTTCAATACAGCAACTTTCTTTTTGTGTGTTCTCAGCTGATTCTGCTGAAAACAGAATCAGGCTTCAGGCTCCAACTGCCAGCAGTCCAGAAAAATACACCGTGAAGAGAATTAGAGAGTAGAAGTTAAGCAAACGCCTCCACATCTATAATTCAAATGTAGATGGTGCTCATGAAACTCTACATGGTATCTGCACCAGATTAAAAGGGTTATAATTATAGCTAAATGTGATTCTACAAAGACGATAGATTCTGAATCAACATGTGAGATTTCTTAATACTCCCAAAGATCCCAAAACACTGCCAACAACTCCCCTAAACTCCCATAGACTCTTAAAGATTGCCAAAAACTGACAAAGACTCTGAAAGACAGCTGTATATTCCCAAAGATCCCCAAAACTTTCAAAAACTCTCAAAGACTTGCAAAGTTTTCCAGTCTAACCTCCATACTGTGAGCTGGACCCTGCTGCCGGCTGGTCTGGTCTCTGATGAGTGTTGTTGTGTGCAGGGCTCAGAGTCGGAGGCGTCGGGGCAGCTGCAGGTGGACCAGGTCTCGGAGGACTGGCCTCAGCACGGAGCCATCACCTTTGTGGACTACAAGATGAGGTACAGACCGAACTCACCGATTGTCCTCAACGGACTGCAGCTTCACATCAGAGCCGGGGAGAAGAT
>NW_024618416.1:0-1544 GCF_008729295.1 Plectropomus leopardus | reverse complement strand
TGGGACTACGCTGACTCTGTGTGTGTGTTTGTTTGTGTGTGTGTGTGGGTGTGTGTGAGAGTGAGTGAGCTGGAGAGAGAGCGATCGGGACAACTGAAATGAATGAAAGAAGACAAGGCGCGAACAAACAGCGAGAGAAAACAGGAAATACATTAACACACCAAAACACATGCACACACGCACTCCCAAAGCTACACATACACACACGATAAAGCCAAAATGGTGCGCCCACACACACACACACACACACACACACACACACACACACACACAGACACAGAGTCATGTCTGTCTCCTCCCTCTGTGTTGCTGCCCTACTGTGCCATTCATGACATGCACTGTACTGTACGCGCTCTGCAACAAATGCTCCCTGTTGCTCTCCGTCTGCAGGGTTTCTGCAGAGTTCACCAAGTAAAGTTAAGACTTTTTAAGACCGTTTAATGTCACACTGAATGTTATTTAATGTGATCATAATAGTCACAGCAGTCACAGTATGGAAGGTTTGAAGGAAACCAGCAGGATTTATACATTATTGTGTACATTAACTAACTGATATTTGTTAGGTATAAACCGATTTCTGCGCTGTAGACTGGTATCGGCCGACTTTCTCCTTTTGACTAAACCTATCGGCGAATGAGATGATATTTTTCTGTTGTGTCACATTCACATCAGGACGCAGTAAACTCGCAGTCAAAGAGTCAGATGATGTGATCTGCAAATATTTATATATAGCTTTTTGTCAAGCTATATATAGCTTCTGCGCGCAAATGTCGAGAGGAGAGGGACAGAGAGACGCTGTGCTGATGCCCGAGGAGCCGCTGACTGAGTTTACTGAGCAGTAAGTCGTTTAAGTCTGAAAGGTCTGAGGTTGTTCAGAAAACATTCGGGACGCCCACGCCTAATGGTGCTACTAACGGGCGGCTGTGGCTCAGGTGGTAGAGCGGGCTGTCCTCTAGTCTGAAAGTTTGATTCTCTTCCAGCCAACATCGTTGAAGTATTCTTGGGTGAGATACTAGACCCCAAATTTCTCCTGATGGTTGTTCCATCAGTGTGTGAGTGTGTGTGAATGGTTGAAAAAACGGAGAGGCAGGTGTACGGTAGCCTCGGCCACCAGTGTATGAATGTGAGTGTGAATGTGACACGTAGTGCAAAAGCGCTTTGAGTGATCGAACTTCTAGAAAAGTGCTATACTGGTTCCACACTGCATCAATATTTAATATAAACTAAAAACTTATCTCTTCACTTTAGTCTTTAACTATCTCTAACTTAGCTGATTTGCATTCTGCTTTGCCCTTGCACAGCTATACATCTTTAAACTGTTGATTTTTTCTTCATTTTATGCATTTTATACACTCTATTTTTAGCCTTATTTTTTTTAAATAACATCAGTGTTTTGTTTTTTTTTAATTATTTTATTGTATTTATTTCGTTTTCCATCTTATGTTATGTTTCTGGACGTTCAGTTTTTATCCTTATTTTATCTTACCTTCACTAGCATTATCAAGTGGGTTTTATACATTCTATGTATTCTATTCTGATCTTAT
>NW_024618415.1:0-3862 GCF_008729295.1 Plectropomus leopardus | reverse complement strand
GGGGCTGTGAGAGAGCGAGGACGGTGTGGTGGTCGGGTTTCGGGGGGAGGTCAGGTGAAGCAGCAGGGGTCAAAATGGACTGGACTTTCTGATGTCGCCGATCACTTTCAACACGGCGGCGGCGGCTGTGTGTCGGTTGAATGAAGGACGGCGGTTCGCAGCGATATAAATATATAAATGAATATATATATTGCCGTAGTTGGAGCGTCTCTAAGCCGTGACGTGACAAGCAGGACCGGATGCCGCTCCGTCGAGGCCAGGTGTGTCACACCACCTGACCCACCGCTCGCTGTCCGTCTTTTTTTTTTTAAGCTCGGAGGCCCGACGACGGGACGGCTTCAGGAAATGAGAGCGGAAGATAACGAGGGGAGGCGGCGAAGGACGTGAAACCCCGTCAGATGTAGTTTTAGCTTCAAGAGATCGCACATATTAACAAAAAACCAAACTGTGTTTGTGATTTGTTGGTAGCAGTTTTAGCTCCTCCCACGTGAGGACAGGTGTGTCTGTTCGCTTCCTGCTTGAATATTTTCGGGGTTCTCTTCCTCTCCGGCTTCTACTTCCTGTTATTTCTTTACTTAACCGAGAAAAAAAGACAAAAGCTGTAATCCTGCTCGCTTACTGAACCTGCTGTTTGTTTTGATCCCGCTCGAACTTTTTTTACCCAAAAAAGATGCTCTGTGCACTGTCCCCTCACTGAGGGACAGGCTAGGACACAGACACACACACACACACACACACAGACAGATACACACACACACACACACAGATACACACACACACACACACACACAGACAGAGACAGGTGTGTCTCGCGGTGGACGTCTCGTCCTGAATGTGTCCTGCTGTCTCGTCCTCACAGACTGATGCAGTTCGTGTCGTGATCAGCAGATTATTTCTGATTCTTTGTGACCTGAAACTGAAACCTGAGAACGTTCCACCTGAAGGAACCTCGCAGAACCGCAGGAACCCGGTCAGGAGCCCACAGTTCACTTTTCACTAACTAAACATTAATGTCAGATTTCACTCATAACACGAAAGAAACCAGAATTTATTCACATTCTGAAGAACCGAAAGCTGATTTTTCTCTCAAACAACAGAACAAAGATAAATATTTTATAACAATAAATTGTTTTCCGTCAGTCAACTTTTTTTCTTCAAAATGTCAGAAAAAAATCTTCAAATCTTCATATTTTGTCAGTTTGTTCATGGTCTGGTCCGATGGAGAGAAGCAGCATTTGGTTCCTCAGTTGTTTTTGTGTCTTAAACATCAGAAAAGTGTGAAAAGTCGCCTTCAGACTCCGAACTCGAAGATTCTCACTCGTAGGACGAAAGAAACCAGAATTTATTCACATTTGGAAAAGCTTTGAAAAATGTGATTTTTTTGTCACATTTGTTTAAAAAAACGGTCGGACGGCGGTCAATGTTGTCGCGTGCTTTCTTTCGGTCGACTTTTGTCTTTAAAACGTCCGAAAATAATAAAAAAATTATAATAAAAATCTTCTCTTTGTCACATTTGACAAAGATAATTGCGTTCTGGCTCGATCGTTTGTTTCTTAAACATGAGAAAAGTGAAAAGTCTTCAGGCTCTAAACTCAAAGACATTCAGTCGAAGGACGAAAGAAACCGAATTTATCACATTTAAAAAGCTGAAACTTGATTTTTCTTCCGGTGTTTCGGTTGTTTAATGATTTTTTCCCCCTAAAACATCAGAAGATGGTTTTATAATGTTCATATTTTGTCCGATTCAGTAAACTCTCGTACGATGAAGAGAAGCAGCGTTTTTTAAAAATATTTTCACGTCTGGAAGCATCAAATGATTTTGTTTGACCAAAAAAAACAACAAAATCAAACATCAAATACATTTCTTTGTGAGAACCTTTGGCAGGTTAGTTTTCCACTTAATTTATTTCTGTGTCAGCGTTTGTAAATGCCAGATGATTTTTTAAAAAGTCAGACACTAAATGTTCCCTAAAAGTTCCCTGAGCAGCGTCCTGAGTCCCTGAGAGGTTCCTGCGGTGGAGACGAGGTTTGTGTTTTTGTGGTTTCACAGCGTCAGTCACTTGAGAGCCAATCAGAGAGGAGAGAGCGACAGCTGGCCAATCAGGACGCTCGGACGGCGACGGCGTCAGACTGCAGCACTGTGAGGAACTTCCTGTCCCAGCAGGAAGCGGTTTCTCTACTTTCACATCAGCGTTTGGCGCCGACGGACTGAAAAAAAAGGTGGTGGCTGTTTGAGTTTCACTGAAGCCTCAGGGTCGCTCTGTTCTGTGTGATTGTGCTTTTCATGTCGCATTTACAAAATGTATCTGAAAATAATAAAGATTCAAATGTTGCTGAATGTGAGGACGAGGAGGACGAGGACGAGGACGAGGAGGCTGGCCACGGGATCCCAGCTGCTCGCTGGTTCTGGATTTGTGTTTTGGAGTCAAATGGACATTCCAGGTGTGAGGGTGGCATGTCCTCGCTGTCCTCGCTGGTCCTCGCGGGTCGGCGGTCCCGTCTCAGGGTCTCTGACAGGAAACATGAGCTGGGACGTGAGCTTTGACTTTTGTGTCTCTGTGTCTTTGTAGAGAACAGGTGGAATCAGCCTTTAAATAAACCTAAACTATGTTCTCCCTCAACTCTGTGTCCCCTGTCTCTGTCTCTGCTCTGTCTGTCTCTCAGAGCGGTCTGTAGGCTGTGGACCAAGAAAAGGACATGTCTTTCACCTCAGGAAAAGGTAAAACTTCCCTCCTGTCCCTCTCCTCCTCCACAGGGACGTCTTTGGGCTCAGAGTTGGTGGGGACATTTTGGCATGAGGTTTGTCACTGGAAATGTCCTAAAATCCTACAAATGTCCTAAAATCCTACGCATGGCCATAAAATCCTACAAATGACCTAAAATCTTAAATGCATCCTAAAATCCTAAAAATGTCCTGAAAATCAACAGTGTCCTTAAAATCCTGGAAATGTCCTGAAGATTTGTTCGTAGATCACTTCCTGCACGAAGCCCGCCGTCTCTATAGCGATTCATAGTTGGACGGATATTTGGGGACGTCCTCATAGACAGTTTAAGTCAAAGCTGGTGAAATTTTAGAAAACGAAGATGAAGATCACGATGATGAAGAACTCCAGCAGGAGGCAGCAGAGTCAAAATCAAACATTTTGTTGTCTAATAGATTTTCACTGACCTACAATAAAGATGTTAAGAGAAATACAGTAATAATAATAATGAAATATAATAATCCTAAGGCAAAGTACTGCAACACTCAAGGACTTCAATATATCTGAGTGTATTAGTACACAAGATGTGATAAAAACAAGATTATAAAAACACAAGAACTGCAGATTAAGAGGCCTGAAGGGATTTAACATAAAAAACTCCCCTCCAGAAATTACAATCTAATCAATATTAATGTTAATTCTCTCCCTAACATCAATCAATCAATCAATCAATCACACAAGCACATGGATTAAAAAAGCAGGAGTTTTTAATAACTTTAAGAACTAAAACAAAAGTACTCATACAAACCGGGAACAGGGGAAACTCCAGAGGCAGGATAAAACCCGTAGATAAAAAATACATAAATATACTATAAATAAACAAATAAAATACTACAAATAGTAAATGAAAGGATAACCACAAAAAGTATAATACGAGATTAAATGTTCAAAATAATAAGATGATACAGTAAAGCTCAGTTAAAAGCCAAAATGAAAAAGTAGGTCTTGAGTATTTATAATGATAATAATAATTATAAAAGGAACAGAAACCTAAAACATTCACAGATAATAAACTGACCACAGCAAAGGTGCTTTTTCACATTAGACTTAGATGAGAATAATGATGGCTGAAAATTATAATGACATCAATAAATAAAAGA
>NW_024618414.1:0-1982 GCF_008729295.1 Plectropomus leopardus | reverse complement strand
TTAAAGTTTTTTTAAGTATTTTTTAATCAGTCATTTATGGAAAGCCTTAAAACTTTTTCTTTTACCTGTTGGTTTGACGCGGTGTCTGTGAGGGACAGGAACAGTGTGAACGGTATCGTTAAGGTCTGCTCCAGGATTACATGAGTCCAGCAGAGAGATCTTGGCTGGAAATATGTAGCCAAAGAGGCAAAAGGAATGATAAGTAAATCTCATCATGTTTTATCGCGTAAATTCACTTTAATGCCCTCAGGGCGGCGCTACAAAGCGGCTCTTACAAAAACAAACTGCTACTCTAACCTTTATTCCTTCTGCTATCAGGCTGCTAAATGCTGACAGTAGTCTTTCTAAATGTTTTATTTTCTTCTCGCACGGTTGGTTTTTCATTACGCCTCTTTCTTCACAGGGCTGTCGGCCCATACACTCAGTGAATGTATTTGAGGGATGTGCATCACAACGTTTTATTGTTTTTTTGTTTTTTTAATTTAATTCATTCTGCCCATACGAGGTGCCAGTGTGTACTGATCTCTCTGATGTACTAATACTACTGAGTGTTTTTGTCTGTCAGTTTGTGTCTGGTTAAATTAGGTCGTTGAAGTTCAAGTATGTGTGTGTGTGTGTGTGTGTGTGTGTGTGTGTGTGTGTGTGTGTGTGTGTGTGTGTGTGTGTGTGTGTGTCACCCAGACTACCCTCACGGTATCAGGCTGACGTCGGCGAACCCGGGAGGAGAGAGGAAAGTGTTGATTGTCTTCACGGCGCCGAGCCAGCAGGACCGAGCACGCTTCACCTCCGACCTCCGAGAGAGCATCGCAGAGGTCCAGGACATGGAGAAGTACCGAGTGGAGTGTAAGTACTTCAAGTACTGCTGTGAGAGCGATACAGGAGCAGCACAGGTCACAGTAGCTGCAGTACTCGTGGTAGTATTAGTAGAAGGTAGTTGTAGTTGTGGTAACTAAAAGAAGCAGCTGTGTGTCACTGCTGAAGTGCCTTTAACCCTTTAGGGACTGTTTGGTGCATGTTATGCGCTTTTCATTCTTCATTTTTGATAACTGTGTGTGTGTTGATGCATGTATCCTAAATGTAGTCCAGATTGTGTATTTGAGTGTAATCAGTGAATCTGCAGCTCAGCTCCTACAATAAGTCTAAAATACACTGTGGAAACTAAATAGTTACATTCAGACTGTTCAGGTCCAAAAATGCTCCATTGAAACCCATTCAAACTGACATTTTTGATCCCACAGCCATCAGAGCAGAAAAACAGGACTTGTATTATTTCTGGGTGTCATTCTGGCCTTTTGACTCTGAATTTGTCGTTTTGACTACTTTCCCCAGGATGAGGTCATTTTGACCATATTTGGCATATGGAGGAAATACATGCTATTTCCACTAGGTGACCTGTCACAGTCAATGTAGCTGCTGATCACTGACATATCCCAGACTGTCAGCAGCAAAATGATTTACTTATTATGTGGTATATTGGAAATAATTCATTTTCTGTGTTGCTGTTTTGTTCATTTAAAAACATAGTGGCATCATGACAAAAACCTGACATTTAAAGGGTTAAAATTCTGAAAAATAAAGAAAATTTGATATTTATGATTAGGACTGATGTTGGTTAAAAAAAATAAAGTCAATGAAAGTAAAAAATCATATTAGCGTATGATATTTTTTATAGCCTGATTTTGAAAAGTGCATTTTGTGCATAGAGGGATACGAGTGTGTGTGGTATTAAAACGGACCCAAAGGGTTAATTATGGAGATAATATTGTATCATGGGGCCTCTGGTGATTCCCACCCTTAATAATGACTAAAACAGGATGAAATAAGTTAATATTTCTTCTAAAAAAGGTATAAATAAAGGCCTCTTCTGTCAGCAGGTGAAGTGAATAATAACGTTTCTCTTCTCCAGCCGAGCTTGAGAAGCAGAAAGGTGTGATGCGTCCAGGTGTGTTGACGGGTGGAGGACCAGCAGGCGGGGGGACGGC
>NW_024618413.1:0-2509 GCF_008729295.1 Plectropomus leopardus | reverse complement strand
TTGAACCTTTACCTAATGCTTTTGCCATTCCTTGATGAGCCAAGCTGTCAATCAGCTGCCTTTGGCGGGAGCTTTTAAGTGCGGACAACAAGAAGTAGACATGTCGCAGACTTGCGCATATGAGTGTGAATGTGGTAGCAGTTTGAATTGGGGATTCAATTATATTTTATCCATATATTTACACTGATATTCATTTATTATTTTATTTATTTCTCCTTTTAAATAACCACATTTTTTTACTTTTTATTTTTTCCTTTTGCTCACTTTTTTTTATGATTCTCCTGTGAATGCAGCTTTCAGCTCCCCCTAAGAGATGTCCTGCTTAGTACAAGAGGCTCTTTTCAGTTACCCAATGCTGCTCCTCCATCGTCCTTTGTCCAACTTTAACAGCCCCACAGAAAAGATCTGCGGATGACGACTCACTCATGACATTGCATATCCAATTACCCCAAATGGCCAGTACCACCTCGACCTTTAATGGTGCCATTTCTGCCATTAGAGTCAAAATCAGAGGTGTTTAGAGTTTGCCTCCTGCTGATGTCTCCCCTCTCTACCAAATAATTAGAGGTTTTCCGCACTCTTTGCACCCTCTTTTCAAGAAAATAGGATGATTCTGTGCCCTCGCCAGCAGCTAATGTGTGCTATTTTTTTGTTTGTCTCCTGCAGCACTGCCCTCAGCCCGAGACACCCCCAGCCCCATCGACCCAGAGTCCATCCAGGTGCCCCTGAGCTACGAGCCCGACCCACAAGACCTGGCTCTGTCTAGTGTGCCCGGCCAGGAAATGTTCGACCCCAGGAAACGCAAATTCTCCGCAGAGGAGCTGAAACCACAACCAATGATCAAGAAAGCCCGCAAGGTCTTCATCCCCGAAGACCTGAAGGTAACCTTCTGCTCCGTCTCTGTCTGTCAGCCGGGGTGGGAGTGTGTTTGCTGATGTGAGATTAGATCTCCTGTTTTGGCCCAGATGTTGGGCCTGTTGTTTCGTAAGCAGGGTAGGGTCTGAGGCAAGTTTAGCCCTGAGGGAAGAAGGAGCATGGGAGCCAAACAAGCTACAGTCTCAAATGTGAGGAGTTTAGGACGTGGGTAAAACAGTCTAAACAAAACTGGATAATGTAATGTGTTGTATGTTAACTTAAACCTATGTGTAACCCTGATCAAAATAGTACTTGTAGACGCATTGTTGACAGCTGCTGTCGTGTATCTCCAACAAGACACAATTTGTTTTATTTCTTATTTACTGTAAAACTCATCATTACTAGATGGAAGTTTATAAGAAACCATTATAGGGATTATTGTTTGGGGCTTAATATAAAAATTTTCAACAGCAGTACTGATAAGATACCAGAGTTTTGGTATTATTACCAAAGAAAATTTGTGCCTCAATGCCAGCGATAGCTGAAGCCAGAGGCATTATGATTTTGGGTTGTCCATGCACCGATATGCCCTATTCTCATATTCAAACGCCTTTAGGGTAATTTCTTTAAATATGGCACAAACATCCACTTGGACTTAAAAATAAACTGATTAGAATTTGGCAATTGAAGATTAAAAGTCAAGGTCACTGAGACCTTCCCTTTTGGCCATAACTTATGAATACGAACAGTAAAATTCTGACAAAACTTTTTGGTCATGTTAGTGTAATTATTATTTTGGTTTGGATGTGCAGTTTTAGATACTGGTAGTGTTCCACAGGAAGAAGGCTTGAAATGTCATTCTTTCTTTGCATCAGCCTCAGTCCAAAAAATGTTATTTAATGGTGCATGTTGCACTATATTTAGCAGCAATGGTAAGTGTTTGTTGTGTTCCGTTTCAAATGAATCATGCAGCATCAGACGGCAGAAAAACCCACACTGTGATGTGATACAGCAGTGCAACAACATTATTGCCTTTATTCTTTTCTGTAGTCATTTCTAAAGAAATTCAGCTCAAAGGTTTTTAACAGAGTGTCTGTGCATTGGAATTTGTTGTGCAACAATATACATTCACTGGCGATAGTTTAAACTGACAGTGTTGGCTCTGCACAGCTTCATATCTTCACCTTGTGATTCAGACAGCACCCCGAGGCCTTCATCATTGGACTTTTTAGACCTCAAGACCATCAGATTCAGGGTCCGTGATGGAGAACAAATAAATCCAAAGTGTTATTTCGGATTAACGCTGCACTTTTGCTGGGCTGACACGTGCTTTACTCTCCAGGACGATCGGTACTGGGCCCGGCGCAGAAAGAACAACGTGGCAGCCAAGAGGTCACGGGACGCCCGGCGGCTGAAGGAGAACCAGATCGCCATCCGGGCCAGCTTTCTGGAGAAGGAGAACGCCGCCCTTCGCATGGAGGTAGCAGAGATGAGGAAGGAGCTGGGCCGCTGCAAGAACATTGTGGCTAAATATGAGGCCCGACACGGGCCCCTGTGAGCCCTCAAAAACCGCAACTAACACCCACCAAGTCACACCCCCTTTACTCCCCTGACCCAGCTTCCCTTGAGTTTGAAGGACAATGTGTCTCTTTTG
>NW_024618412.1:0-1198 GCF_008729295.1 Plectropomus leopardus | reverse complement strand
CACACACACACACACACACACAGACACTTACACACACACATATTCTCATGCATGACCACACAAGAGGCTTGTCTTCCGCACAAACAAAGGTTATGCTAAATATTAATGTAATACTTAAAATTCTAAGTATACATTTCATCCTAACACATTAGCATAATGACCCAAATACATAAAAACATGGGAAATTATCACTTTGAAAAAAGCCAATGTGACCATCAGGGGATTCTTCACTATTTATATAAATCTCAGTTATCATATTTTGGGGGGAATTTAAATGGACACCTGAAAACTGCAGCCTGCAAAACTAGAGAGACAAGAGAGACAAAATGAAGACATCATTTTATCCACACTACAGTCCAGACTTTTGGGTAATTTATGGTTATTATCATGTATTGCAGACGGATAGCATAGATGGATTCGGCATGCCGCTCAGCCGTGTTGCCAATTTGCCCTAATAGCCAAAAGCGGTCCTGCAGCAAAGAAAAATCCCCTGCAGAGCTGAGTGAGCAATTTTTATTCAAATGAATAGACATTATCATAGAGTTTTGTGAGCAGTTCTTGTAATACAACCATGTATTATCAGCACATTTTACATTTGAGTGCTGCCTTTCTATATTTTTGTCATTTTGACTGTTAAATTGGTCATTGTGTTTATACTGAGTCGTTAAATGGTTTGCGTGTTTTCCTACATTTCTTTTTTATTTCCCTGTGTTATTCTTATTTGTACTTTTTACATTTTTAAAAATCATTTTTGTAATTGTCTGTGATTTCCCTGTAATTTTTATTTGTATTTATTTCATTTTATTGATTTTTTTATAGATTTTATTTTGCCATTGTTTTTGAATGTACAGCATTTTTATTACATGTTGTTTTTAAATGTGCTTTATAAATAAGTTTGAAATGGATTTTGGATTGTATTTCTTTCCACATATATTAATTCTAACTCACAGATTATAAATAACAATAAATCTGAAGAAAAACAGTTTTTTTTCCTTTAGGATTCAGGTCTAGTGCAGAGAATAACTCGGAGACACTACAACGATGATATATTAAGAAAAGTTTGTGCACAGACACGAGTTCCATGGACCTCTTGGTCCAAGGCTGGCGCACATGCTTTCAGAGTGCACCGCAGGAGGGCATCTCAGCCTCTTAAACCACCTGATTAAGCTCTCTCAGTGATGGCCTCTGACTCCCTGTC
>NW_024618411.1:0-3814 GCF_008729295.1 Plectropomus leopardus | reverse complement strand
TTTAAACTGAGGCTTGACTTTTTTCAAAAACACTGAAAGGCAGTGAGCAATAAGAGAAAAAAATGACCCCAAAATTAGTAAAAAGTAAAGGTAACAAGGAATTTGTTTAAAATAAAAACACCATGAAACAATGCTTAAAAATTATATTGTCATAGCAAAATGTCAAAAATAGAATTATAAATTCAGAGCTTTTTTTCTTTTTTCCCTAGCTCTAAAAAAATCAAAATCTGCTAACTACAATTTGTGAAACATTTATTACTAAAGTATTTATTGCCTTTTTTCATGTTTTTGAAAGAAATCACAGCAGTTTGCTCAAAGTTCAAAGGTTTAAATACTTGAGAAAAATAACTTCGCTCCACGTTTCAAAGAGTTAAATAATGTCGAAAAAAATCTGAAGCATGTCAGAAAAAATGCTGAAGTTGAGGTGAAATATTAAAACGTGTTTTCCTTTTTCTATTGTCTGTCCAACATTTCAAACCTCAAAAATCACCAGTTTAATGATCTGCAGACTAATCATCACACCGAGGAAGAATCCGAGTATTTCTGCTAAAAAAACTGACTCAAAGGATCAATCCATTATTAAAAATGTTGCACATGAATCATCTCCTGATAAAAAGTCTTTACAGTTTCTGTTTCTGAGTCTAGATTAATTTCACAGATTTTATGAAAATTTGTGTAAAAAGAGAAAAACTTACTTGCTGAGCTCAGAGGAGCAGCCGGTCGATCTGTGGAGTCGTCGCCTTCTGTCGCTGCTTCAGCTGCTGCTGCCGGTAAACCCCCCTAACACACACACACACGCGCACACACACACGCACGCACACCCACGCACGCACGCACGCACGCACACTGCACACGGACAATGCTGAAACCAGCCTCATGGTGACATCACAAGCTTTAATCCTGACGAACAAAACAAGCTCATTAACATAAAATGAAGTGTGTGTGTGTGTGTGTGTGTGTGTGCTTGCAGATGTGACATGTAGAAAGAGTGTGCGCTCTGCCACTGTACAGGTAAAGGCGTGTGTGAGCTAATATTTACTCATGCTGCTTTAAGAGCTGCATGTAGATGAGAGTTCAGATGAATCCCAGGTGTGTGTGTGTGTGTGTGTGTGTGTGTGTTCAGGTGTGTAATGGGGAACGCCTGGTTTAAGTGGGACTGAGTCACAGTGAACTGGGTCAGAGGTCACTCAGGAAGTCTCAATGTTCAGCTCACTGACTGCTGCTGCTTCAACGACTACTACCATTGTTTTTTTTAAATTACAGTACAAATACACTCTGTTAAAAGTAAAACTATTTTATTCAAATTTGAAAAAATGTCCTCACTGACTGACTCTGTGAACAGTTTTTGTCCTTATAGTCTCCATAAGGTGTCAGAGACATAAAACATCAAAATAGAGCTTGTTGATCAAAAAAAGAGGCAGAGGAGGATCCCCCACACCCCCGACAGAGGACACAGCTGAGACACTGATGTCCTAAAATCACAGAAATGTCCTAAAATCCTAAAAATGTCCTACAGTCCTAAAGAAAGCCTACAATTCTAAATATGTGCAAAAACCCTAGAAATGTCCTAAACTCTAAGGAAAATCCTTAACTCCCTAGAAACATCCTAAAATCCTAAAAATGTCCTACAGTCCTAAAAAAAAATGTGAAATTTTAGAAATGTCCTACAATCAGAGAGACGTCCTAAAATCCTGCTCAGTGGCTTCGGCTGTAACTGAAGGCTTTCTGCCTGCGAATGATGATTTTCCTCACAGAGAAGTTGTTACCGACATGCTTTTATTGCAGGTCACTCAGAAATGATAAAACCAAACATTTATTACTCGAGTATCACACAGTATGATGTCGCTCTTATCACCAACACAGACGCCATCGCTTTGGCAGAATCCGGCCGAACGCCGACGAGTCGTCTCAGCGTTTTTTCACACACAAACGTCACGATGAAAGCGTGTTTCACTGTAACAGACCAACGAAAACCTCATATGTTGAAATATCTAAAAGTTCAGACCGAAGCCGTCGACGACTCGCCTCACCGAGTTTGATCACAAGCGAATTTTTATCTCTACAAATAAATCATAAATACTTAAAATTCATCAGTGTCTAAGTTAAATAGCCAGAGTGTGAACAAACACTTATTCCTGTCGAGTAAACGCAGACATCCAAAAGGTCACGAGAAGCCGGAGAGAAGACGCGTCTCTGCAGCCGCTCCGTCAGCTGCGGCCAAAGCGTCATCGTGCTCAGCTGCGGACGCATGAATGCCGTCACTGTTCGCTCAAAGCTGCTGTTGTTCGGCTCCGACGGCGACTTCTGTACACGTTTAACGCGCGCGCGTCGGAGTGCTAATGTTCACGCCATAAAGACACATTCAAAACGCCGTCCGCCGCAGATCTGAGCGCCTCTGTTTGTTTCACTTTAGTGTCCCGAGGCTTTCACGCTGCTTAGTTTGGACTCCAGCGGCGTCCACAACAGAACATCATTTCTGCTCAGACATGAGACAACATTTAGATTAACCCCTCTTTCCACCCGCCGCCGCCGCCGCCCTCTGACAGCAGAGAGGAGGAAGAAGAAGAAGAAGAAGAAGCTCTAGCTGATTGGCTGCTGTGGAGTTTAAAACACACTTTTGTCCTTTGACTCAAGTGAATACATGAAAAGACAGACGCATGTTTTGGGACAGACGTGGTGGACGTCAGACCGCCGTCTCCTGGTCCTCCCTCTGGATCATCTGGTAATGTTGGCGGTTCTCCAGATACTCGGACAGCTCCTGGTCGTTGGCCTTCTCCGCGCGACGTTTGGGCGTCTCGCCCTGAAACACAAACATTCAGACGATCCGACCTGAAAAACAGTCTGACGCCAAATCGACCCGAAAAAAAGAAAAACAAAAGATGCAACCGACACTTTGATATAACAGCAGGAGACAATAAATCTAAACTATTAGATCCAAATACCAAAGGACTCACATCTGGCCCCTGATAGGGCCCCTGGTGGCCCCGAACCATTTTAGAATGGACAGAAAAATAAAGACATTCGCTCTGTGAATAGTTTTTGTCCTTTTAGTCTCCGTAAGGACGATCCCCCAGACCCCCGACAGAGGACACAGCTGAGACACTGATGTCCTAAAATCACAGAAATGTGCCAAAATCCTAAAAAAAAACTTTTGAAAGAAATCAAGCGTGCGCGTGTTCAGCTTTCAAAGGGTTAATTGTTTTGATCAACTACAATCTGAAATGAAGCTCTGCGGGTTTTCTCCGTTTTGGCTGCACAGCAGGAGGAGGCACGGCTCATAAAAAAAGAGATTTAAAGGGACAGTCTGCTATTTCGTGAGCATATAAAATGAAAACATTACAGATGCAGAAAAATTTACTGCAAAGAAAAATATAATATGAAAAACAATTCAGCTGCTGTTAAAGGTTAGTCTGTCCTACAGAGGGTGATGACGGACGGACGGACGGACGGACGGGCGGACGTGTGAGAAACGAAGGAGAAAACATAAGAGCCTCTCCTCCGACCCTGCAGAGAATCTCGGCTTCACACCAACACTTTACACACTAACACATGAACTCTTTTCTTTTGCTGGAACGAGGAAGAAAAAAAAAAACTCTCGATTATGGGCTGCTTCCTGTTACCACTAGCTTCACCATGGCAACGGTGAGCCGCGGCCTTTGTGTGTGTCGGAGCGAAGCCGGGGATCCTGCGGAGCTCCGTTTCTCAATGACACACAACATTAATCACTTTAGAGAAGTGGGTCAAATACTGCTGGAGATCCTTGAACAGCGTCGGTGGGACGGCTCAGACTGGTGGTCGTCACCGCGCCTGAGAA
>NW_024618410.1:0-3399 GCF_008729295.1 Plectropomus leopardus | reverse complement strand
ACACACACACACACACACACACACACACGTGTCTGAGTGCAGATCAGCTGTTCGGAGCCTCACACTGATCGCTCATCTGTGTCCTGCAGAGTGGACGGACAGCCGAAGAGGCAGTGACGCTGACAGGAGCTCCAGAGGACACACTCCTCCTCCTCCTCCTCCTCCTCCTCCTGACGGTCACACTCCCCTGGCTGGACCTGCCTGGCTCCTCTGTGGTTCTCCTCCAACAGGAGGTGCTGCGCTGCTCTGCAACATCCCAGAACACAGAGACACGGTGAGTGACTGGACCAGGCTGGGACACCAAAAACCACAGAGACACGAACCTGCTGCGGATTACAAAATGTCTCCTCCGTTCAAGAGATGAGACAAGATACAAAACGATACGATACGATTCAATACGTTAAGATAACATACGATGTGACATGATACAGTAACATATGATACAATTCAAATTTCCTGTCAGCTCTGAGTTAAATTTGGCTGAATTTATGCGGACTGATCCGGCGTCTGGCAAAAATAGGAGCCTTGCGTAACTGATCTGCAAGCCTCCGGACTGCCGGAGCTGAGACGGCGTCGATCCGCAGCACAGCGCTGCGCAGCCGGTGGAAATTTACACGTAGACTAGAGCGCAATCTGCTCCGTCTGCCGGAGCCGCACTGCACACGGATCTGGTGGAAATCCGGAAATCCGTGATGAGATAAGATCATTTCACCTGCACAGCTGACTCTGTGTGTGTGTGTGTGTGTGTGTGTGTGTGTGTGTGTGTGTGTGTGTGTGTGTGTGTGTGTGGGGGTGTGTCAAGGTGTGAGTATGTGCACAAAGAGGCTGAGCACCTGGATAAAGAGAAGAAGAACCTGCGACTGGAAACCAAACAGCTACAACACGCACTGAGACGGCACAGGTAAACACACACACACACACACACACACACACACAGTTTGTAATTCTTTTGATTTTACTTAATCAAAATATTGTGTGTGTGTGTGTGTGTGTGTGTGTGTGTGTGTGTGTGCAGGAGTGTAAAACAGGTGTGTGATGAGGTGGAGTGTGTGGAGAAAACTCTGCTGAAGAGACGAGCTGAACTCCGTCAGGCGGACCGACTGCTGCTGGAGGCTCAGAGCTGCATACACACCAGCAGAGACAAGGTACACACACGCACACACACGCACGCACGCACGCACGCACACATGCACACACACACACACACACACACACACACATGTTCTGTCACTGTGTGTCTCCTCAGGCCCGCTCAGCTCAGCAGGAGGCCGACGTGCTGCAGCGCTCGGCTCAGGACGGCGCCACCTGTCTGCTGGAGGCCACACAGCACATCAGGTAAACTGACCTTAGACTCACAGCGTACAGCGCTCCTACGGTCATGGGAAACCTGGAAAAGTCATGGAATTGGCAAATTTTCTGGCCTGGAAATATTTTGGAAAACTAAATAGTCATGAAATTTTGTTTTGCCGACTAGTATAATTAAAAACATGATGTCTTCAAGGACCATCAGAAATTTTAAATCCAATAACATTTTGTGTTTGTTGATTAAGTGATTCAAGTCATTTTAGTGATTCTTAAAAAAAATCATGCACACATTTTTAAAGGGAAAAAAAATCATCAATCAAATATCATCTTTTTTTCTCCTCTAAAAACCACTAAAAGAAAGAATAAAGAAAAACAGTCAGCAAAAATCACCTTTTGAAAAAAAGAAAAATAACAAAGCTATTTTTTTCCATTAAAATCACAAAAATACGTCAATAAATAAAATGCCATTTTTCTAAAGAAAGAAAATATCCCAGTTTTGTTCTTTATAAATCACCAATTATCTAATTTTTAGAAAAAAATAATTTTAAGCGTGGCCCAAATATTTTTAAAGAGAACAATATCCAGCCATTTAAAGTGTATGGCCCTCCCCTGAAATAAAGAACAGAAGAAAGAACATAAGTCCCTCCCGAGTGCTGAAATTTATTTGGACATGCGTGTTGTATTTAAATATTCGGTCTAATCTTGTTTTAATTTTTTTATAAATAGCATATACTGTATATATATATATATTCAAAAAGCTGTTACGTACTAAAGAAAAAGAACCGATGAGGAGCATCGATGGTTGTTTCAGAGAATCTCTCGTCTTTAACTCAAAGTCCTGGAAAAGTCCTGGAAATGTCTTGGTAAAAATGTTTGTGACGCCTGAGTGTGGTTCTTCTTCTTCATGGTGTGGCCTGGTGTGCAGAGAGCTGCAGGAGGAGGTGGAGGAGCTGAGGAGGAGGAGACAGGAGGAGGAGCAGAGTCTGAGAGAGCTGCAGGAGGAGCTGAGGAGCAGAGAGCAGGAGCTCCAAAAACTCGGCACAAAGCTGCACTGGGCTTCAGACGGGTACGCGTAAAGTTTATTCAAGTTTGTATCAGAGACGGAGGTCAGAGATTCGGTTTCTCTGCAGCTCCGTTATGGCCTTTCAGGAATCTTCTCTTCCAAGAGTCACATTTTTGGAGGTCTGAGCATGCTCACAAACGCATGATTCTTGGTACTCTCATCCAGCCTGGAAAAAAATAGTATTTTGGTGGTTTCAGAAATGGGCGTGGCCAAATGGCTCCACAGCGCCTCATAACGTATAGCCCCAACGGCTGGTTTCAGCTACAATTACGAAATTCGGCACACGTATGTATCATGCCCAGACGCACAAAACAGCCTCTTGGACCCACCCCCCAAACCCATCCCCAGTTTCTCAGTTTTGAGATCAATAAAGTATATCTATCTATCTATCTATCTATCTATCTATTCTGAATTTTGGGCTGATTTTTGGCGATTTCGGGCCCCGTTCTTTTGCCATCTTGTCCTACAGGATTAATCCGATCAACTTGAGAATTGGTGCGTCCATTCTCAACCGTTTGGTGATGAAAAGTTATCACAGGTCTGATCAAAACTTTTACGGTTTTCCCGTTATGTGACGTACAATCTTGATGTCTCGCATACAACAGGAAATTGTTGTAACTTTGGTGTACATTGTCCAATCTGCCTGAAACTTCATATGTTTAATAAGAATCCCGCCCCGAACACATCTGTATAACAACATTCACTAGACATGATAGCGCCACCTACTAGCAACAGGAAGTAAGCCTTGAGAGACAATTATCATTGGATTTACATGATATTTACATGGTTGGTCAACAAATGATGTTGGTCAACACATTGGACGTGTTGTGACGTGGAATTTGTGTCTCCTCTGCTGCCACCTAGTCGCCGCTGGAAGTACTACACCATGTGAAATAGCTCACTCCAGGGTCCAAACGCTTTGCTTAATTATCCGACTTTCACAGAAATGAACGAGCGCATTAGCTGGAGTCCCACCAGAACCCGGACATACGTGGGGGTGCGAGGGCCCGTTCATCGCTGCTTGCAGCTTT
>NW_024618409.1:0-1048 GCF_008729295.1 Plectropomus leopardus | reverse complement strand
GGGGACTTTATCTCTCAGCTACTACGCATCATCAGCGAGCTGTTATAGGTGAGCTACTACACCTGTAGAATTTAGAGCTGACTAAACGCTGTGACACAGCCGACCAGCACAACAGCTGAACTGTCATTTACAGGCAGATTTCAACTAGTGTCAAAATTAAGTTACAAAGACAAAATTGGGAGAATTTCTAAAACCCTGAAAGCGTCTTGAAATCCTGGAAATGTTCCAAAATCCTAATATGTCCTAGAATCCTAAAAATGTCCTCAAATCCTTGAAATTATAGAAACAGCTTAAAATCCAAGAAATGTTCTTAAGTCTGAGAAATGCCCTGAAATCCTTGAAATGTCCCTAAAATCTTAAAAATGTCTTAAAATCCTAAAAATGTCCTCAAATCCTAGAAACATCCTCAAATTATCAAAATGTCCCAAAATCCTTGAAACGTCTTAAAATCCTACTAATGTCCCTAAAATCTTAGAAATCTCTTAAAATCCTAGAGATGTCCTAAAGTCCTAGAAACATCCTAAAATCCTACAAATTTCCTAAAAATCCTAGAAACGTCTTGAAATCCTACAAATGTCCCTAAAATCGTAGAAATGTCCTAAAATCCTTGAAACACCCTCTCTACCAGGTGAGTTAATGGGTGCCGCAACTCTCTCTGTTTTTCATTAATATAATTATTCGGGTTTCTTTTCGGCCTGTATTTAATAGGACCGTTAGAGAGATGACAGGAAGCCGTCGGTCGGACTCAAACGCTCGACCAACTGAACCAACCAGCGCCCCAATTCTCTTATTTTTATTATTTTTTCTGGTTTCTGTACTATTTATCTTTTCTTTTAAAATTGCTTATCACCCCCTGTCTTTTGATTGTCTACTTTATTTTTCTTTGTATTGCATTATTTATTGTGAAGAACTTTGGGCTCCGTCCCCTGTATGAAAGTGCTATATATATTCATTTTGTTGCTATTATCATTATTATTTTATACTGTTGGAATATTAACAACAACATCTGTGTGTGTTTCCTGTTTCCTGCAGACGTCCAGCAGCTGTT
>NW_024618408.1:0-1493 GCF_008729295.1 Plectropomus leopardus | reverse complement strand
ACGAACTTAATCCTTTCAAACAAATTTGCTTGATTTCTTAAAAAAAACCCAAAAAAACATGGAGGCAGGCAATAAGCAACCCAAGAGAACAGCACAAAATTAGAGCGATATTAGATTTTTTTTTTTAAATACCTGAAAACAAACAAAAACAAAAACAAGTAAGAAAATGACCTGAAAATATGCTAAAACTTAAATCAAATTATAACATATTTTCAGCAACAAATTGAATTTAGATAATTCAATTTAATGTAAATAAATTTTAATTTAAAATTATGAATATAGTTTTCTCAACACTTTCCCTTTTTCTAATAGCAATTTCTCAGGTAATTTTCTCAATAGGACATTCATGACAAGTTGCTCATTGCATTTCTCCCAAAATCAACCCAACTTGCTTAAGTTGCTTAAGGTTTAAATGCACGTGAAAGGTGTCTGAATGCAATTTACAACTTAAGTTAGAAAGATATTTGTAAAAAGTTTAAAAATAAAAATTACCTAAAAGCAAGCAAAAAAAAGAAAAATGTTAAAAAACAAACAAGTCTATGACCTGAAAAATTATGCTAAAAATGAAATCTAAGTGTAAGGTATACTTTTTTCCCTATAAGATATTACATTTAAATATAAAAAATAGGAATATATTTTCTCAGCACTTTTCCCTTTTGTGAAAGCAAAATTTTAGGTAATTTTCAAATTTGACTAATTTCTTGCAATTTGTAGGACATTGTGCAAATCTTAATTTAAAACTTGAAAAAATCAACTGAGAGATCAATGGGCAAACTTAAAATAAGTAAATTAACCTTTTGAAGACTGAGAAAATTGGCTTGATTTCTTTAAAAACATGGGAAGGCAGCTATGAGCAATGGAATTAGAAATTAGCCAAGAATTAGCAAGAAATTAGTAAAAAAAAAAAAAAAGGGTAAAAATTATTTTATAAACGTAATTATGATATTTGTAAATAATGATTTTTTACTTTTTTCCCTAGCTTTTAAAAAAACATTTTTTAATCTACTAATTTCTAACAAGTTACTCATTGCCTTTTCCCCTTTTTTTTCCAAAATAAATCAAACCAAATTCCTTTGGGTTCAAAGGCTGAATACTTGTGAGAAGCATCTGAACGCAGCACATGAAAAGTGACGTCACTCCAGGTTTCAAAGGTTTAAATAAACAGTGCAAATCAGTTAAAATAGAAATAAATCATACAAAACAACAGACGGTAATACCTTAACAGCTAAAAGTTACAGAAAATGATATTAAACATGCTACAGAGTAGATAAAGCAGTTACAATCCAAACAGTTACTGTCATAATCACTTGATCTGCTGATTAATTTCATTGATAAAATGTCATAAAATTGTGAAAAGTAAAAAACACAACCTCTCAAGACCCAAGGTGAGAATTTCAGTCTCGTTTTGTCCAAAATGATTCAGTTTATCGAAGATTAAAAATGACAGATTATCAGCCGGGCCAGTTATTGGGGTTGATAATTGGCACTGTGCC
>NW_024618407.1:0-1911 GCF_008729295.1 Plectropomus leopardus | reverse complement strand
GAAATGCTTTTGTTCAGAAATGATAAAAAGGACTTTCCTCCAAACCCCAGAAAAACGTCCTGACACAGAGCGGTCTCACCCTGAGGGTCGCGCTCTCTGGCTGCTCAGGTGTGATTACCTCCGTGTCCTCTAGGTGGAGATGTGTCATTGATTTATCAGCAGGAGCTCCATTAAACATTCACCGTTTCTCCTCCAGAAAAGACCCAGATTCTCTGCTCGCTCTCTGTGCACAAACACAAACCCCCCTCAGTGAGCCAAGGTCACTGTTTCAGCACTCACTGTGTTTATAATGACACGTGTGACTTTCACTGCGTGTTTTAAGGCTGAATATTAATGGATTTACTGTGTTATTTTAGACGTTTTTTAGGATTCACACAGTCTCACAGGAGAAAAACTCTGCATACTGATGTGCTGAAGAGAGTCTGACAGAGAAGAGCTGACTGTGAAGAGCTCAGCTACCAAAAGAAAATGTTGGCACTGTGCATTTCTGCAAGCAGCGGATACGTTACATTTTTACGTTTCATACGTATCGTGTGAGCGTTTCTAAAGAGACGTAGTATCTGAGCTGATTCTCATCAGGGGGGACAGTGGACGCTGAGACACTGAGGACAGACGCCTGCAGAGCTGCAGACTCTTCAACACCAACTAACAGCTCAACTGGCTGTTTTTAGTCATACGTCAATTCCAGCTGTGATTATTCCCGCAAAATCAGGCACTTTAAGGACAAACGTGATCTTTTGCGAACTATAACTTTTGTGCCTAAATCCAACAACCTCAAAGTCCTGGAAAAGTCCTGGAAATGCATTGGTAAAAATCTAAGAGGTTAGGATGCTTCTAGGAGTATCAGACTTTTTCTCAGATTTCTAGGATTTTAGGATGTTTTTAGTATTTTAGGATGTGGCGAATAGGAATTAAAGCCTTTTAAAAAAGTTTGGCCATTTTTAGGATTTGTGGACGTTTAAGGATTTTACAATATTTCTCTGATTTTAGGACATGTCTAGGATTTTAGGACATTGGTGTCTTATCTAGGACCTCTGTCGGGGGTGTGGGGGATCCTCCTCTGGCTCTTTTTTTGATCAACAAGCTCTATTTTGATGCTGTTTTATGTCTCTGACACCTTATGGAGACTAAAAGGACAAAAACTATTCACAGAGTCAATGCTCGTATGAGAGTGTTGCATCATGGTGATTGGAGTCATTATGTGCTGATGAGCTTTGCCTAATCTAAACCAAATGTTGTTTTACTTTTTTTTTTCTCCGGTTGCCTGAGATGATTGTTTTCACTCGGCTACATCTACTTTATTTATTAATTTACACGTATCTTTGTACGAATCTCTGCACACAATTCAGTTACAGAAAGTGATTATCAGTGTGTAATCACATGCCAAGCCTGATGAACTGTGATGTAACAAAAATAAAAAATGAAAGGAATAGAAACAGTTGCACAGTTGTGTTTGATGAAGGACGGGTTGCCATGGCAACTGCAACACTAACGAGGGATAAATGAATGAACCGCAGTCTGAGTGACAAGCTGCAACCAGAAGAAACAACTTGAGAAATCAGCTCAAAAAAATCCATTTAGCCCATTAGAATATTTGTGGTTAAAAACACATTTTAGAGACGAGGAGAATAAAATTATTCCTGAGCAAAATGGTTTTAGAGTCAACTTCACTGCTTTGTGTTTGAAACAATTATGTCAAAACAGATTTTTTTCTGCAAATATGAAAAACACAAATCCTCCAACCCACACGGCCACAAAGGAGACAAGAAAAAGACAAGACAAAAAGGAAAAGACAAATAAAGTGTTTCCTTTGCAGTTTTGCAAAATGTCTTTTTCCAATCGCCTCAAATACCACCTCCAGTTTTTTCAAAATTGATGTGTTTCCATCAGGCGTCAATCAAGCAAACGATA
>NW_024618406.1:0-1592 GCF_008729295.1 Plectropomus leopardus | reverse complement strand
ATGTTATTGGTTTCGTTCATTTAACTTGAAAATGCTAATGATCTGATAATTTAATATTTTTTTAGTAATTTCATAAAAGCAAGAAGTCATGTACAAACTCTCACAGGCTGCTATTTCAAATGTCCTCCTGTTTTAATATGAAAGTAATATTCTGCTGCTTAAAGAAGATTAATGCCTCCAAACTGCGCTCATTTTAAGAGTTTTAAAAGTAAAAAAAACCACTGTCCGCATTCGTCACTGTATTTGTATTGCTTAAAGGTATTAAAATTTTAAGTGGGAATTGGAACGATCTGCCTCCGTCCGACTGTCTGAAACATCTTTCTCTTCTGGATTTTGCCATCTTCTTCTAATCCGTTCCTTCTGTACCACGTTGGGATAACTGTAAAGCTCTTAAAAACACGCCGATGACGGGAGGGTGGGGATCGACGGGGGACAGAAAACTTGGCAAGAGTTTTAGAGAAGTACACTCTAAAATCTGAAAAGCTGATTTAACTTAAAGGAAAAACATCTAGAAAACTGATTGCCTTGAAAAAATGTAATAAAATATATCTTTGTTTTTATTTAACGTTTCTGTGGATGAATCGTCGATGCAGTTAAACAGATGTGACACAGGATGCAGCTCCCTTATTAATGACCAAATGTTACAGATGATCATTTTCTCTCCATATAGTGCTGAGCTTCAACAGTTAAGCAGAGTTATTATTTATCATTGATTTAGTCATTATTCACAGTGTGACATGGATTTTGACATAAAATATGATGCAAATAAAAGAAACATCATGACTGTAGAAGTAAGGAAGACAAAGAAATTGCTGTTTTGTGACTCCACTAAAAATGAACTCAAAATATCTTTTCATGTTTTTGGGGCCAATTTTAGGACACGTTTTAAGCTTTTCACGCTCTTTTGCAGCACTTTTGTGTAGTACAGCTGTGCTGCTTTTAGGATACAATCCCAAAACATTTAGCTGTATTCTAAGATAATTGCACAAGCACTTTTTTCTTCATATTGAGAAAAAAACTCTTAAATCTTCCATCTAGACGGATGTGTTTGGGTTTTTCTCCAAAGTTTTAGCTACTTCAGTAAACCATGTTCACTGTGCTGTGTGTCGTATTCTGCTGGCTGCAAACTAGTCAGTCGGATTATTATTTTCCCAAATAAGTTAAGAAAACAGACTTCATCAATGGCAAAATCCTCTTTGTGATGATCATGTTAAGTCAGACCAACTTATGTCTCTAACACTTAAAAAACATTTTTAAGTTTAACAACTTCACAAAATTAAGTAGATACAGATGGATTTTGTGTTTAGTGGTACAGAGTCAATATCAACTTTACACTTAGATGTAAAGTTAACATTAATGAAGAGAAAATTACTTTTCTTTCCTGAGGCAATCAGTTTCCAAGATTAAGTACGATCAACGTGTCAGATTTTACAGTGTAGAAAATTAAGCATGTAAAAAAAAAAGAAAAAAAAAAGGAAGCTCTGGGACTTAAATTCATTTGGCCAATCAGGCTGTTTTTACAACATCAAAAGTGGAAAATCAAAAGAGCAAAATCATGCACATGGATTCATTTAAAGCTGGGAAAAAAAAAA
>NW_024618405.1:0-1162 GCF_008729295.1 Plectropomus leopardus | reverse complement strand
CATGCTTCCATATTATGCACTAGGTATCCTTCTGCGTCTGCCCTGCACGTGCTTATCTTAAGGCAACAAAAGCACATGGCAACCAACGCTGGGACATCAGCAAACACACACACTAAAACGGATGTTTAGGATGAGAGACAGGAGGCACAAGGTAAGGTGTAGAGAGCAAAACATCATGTTCGGATGGGAAACGAACACCGGACTCCCGCATGAAAGTCTGGGGTTTGTTTGATCCATCCATGCCTGACCTATAGGCTCCCTCACACTCTTTATATTGTATTGTTACTGGAAGCCTTATAACCTGACACTGTCCAGCAGCGTTTCATGCTGGCGCAAAAGCTGGCTTTTGGCGCTGCGATATTACGTCAAAAACACTGTCAAAGGGGCGGTATTTGAAAGTTGAAAGTTTGAAAGTTTGAAATGAGAGCGGGCTGATTGTGGATGTTATACTTATGTCTGTAATTTTCCAATAATCTATTCTGATTAAATCATAACACTCTGACATTTATTTTGAAGAGAATCTTCCGAGGCTGTTCCTCTCTGCTGCTTTTTCAGAGCTGACTTGTTTGATTGCTGAGAAGCTTCTGGTTTCAATCTGCCCTTCAGCGAGCAACTCCTCTTATGTGATCTGACACTGAGCTGTGAGCACAAGGTCCGCTCTGTCTCTCTCAAACACACACACACACATGCATATCACACCCAGACAGAAACACAAATGCACAACGTAACACACACACACAAACACCTGCACACACACACACACACAAACCCACACCCACACCCACCCACGCATGCATGCACGCACGCACGCACGCACGCACGCACTCGCATGCACGTACGCACGCACGCACACACACACACACACACACACACACACAGAGACACAGTCTGACTGGAAGACAAACTAAAACACTCAAATACTGGAACAAACATACACACACATATGCACACTCAAACACAAATGCAACTACTGTGTGCTCGAGAAAAAGACACATATTTAGGATGTAATATCACTACTTTGGGTGACTTCTCTGATAATTATTAAAGCATTATCTTGATATATAAGTGATATTTTAACATAATGAACTATCGTGTTTCTGAATACATTTGTTGTTTTAATCTGTTTTTTTATTTGTTTTAATTTGTACAAAGTTTCCATCAG
>NW_024618404.1:0-1344 GCF_008729295.1 Plectropomus leopardus | reverse complement strand
GCCCAAGGCTTGTCTGCAAATAAACACCGAAAAACAAAAAAACGTGCACACACACACACACACACATATACACACAGATGAAGACAAGAGACAGACAAGAAAGTGTATGAACATACGGTACATGCACAACCAACCTTGCAAAGACACAAAGACACACACACTCTCTCTTTAACATTGTGTTCCTTTTAGAAAAGCGTTCAGCCCTGGAAGTCCTGGAGAATCTAATCGGCGAGGCGGTTTTAAATTCCGGTCCAAAACCTTTTCCTCCGCCTACTAACCGTTTCTCATCTTCCACTCTCTTGGGATGAAAAACCTGAAACTCTGTTTTCCTCTCCCCTCCCTCTCTTCCTCCTCCTTTCCTTTCTCACCCTCCCTCTTTCCGTGTGTGTGTTTCGTTGTTTGATGGTTTAGTTTCTGCCCTCTGTTTCCCTCTCTCCCTCCACTCAGCCGTTCAAAGACGACATGGACCTGAAACAGGACATCAGGAGCGAGAGCGACACCAGGGAGGAGTACGAGCTCAAGGTAAGATGGCCAAATATTTAAGCATTTTGACTGGATGTTTTTTCTGCAGCATCTTGAATATTATATCCTGCATGGTGCACAAACATCATATGTGGTCATATCCATCATTAATTACCAATTACAAGTTCCTACTTTGTCCTCAGGTTTGGCATTTGCACTGCAGTTAAAAGCTTGGTTTTTCATAACAATACCACTTTTTTCACAATCCATGATGTTCCCCATAACAGATGTTGCTGATTCTGCGTCATTTGCATTTGTGATCAAATCCTCACTTTGGTTTCTTTAAGCTTGAGTGGAGCTAAAATCTCCCAATAACCTCAAACTTGTGTATGGGGGTTTTAGTTCCATAAACTTAACAAAGTAAAGGAGGAAAACACTGCCTCAAACATTCTTGGTATAAAATCATCCTAGTAGAATTCTGGAGTTAGCTGCTGCCCAGGTGAGCCCGTGTGTCATTGCATTGGAAACAATGTTTTTCCTTGTGAAATGAAGTTGTATCATCAAGTCTTGTGTTCATACAAATACTGTGCGCTGCATTGCTTACACACCATTACGTTTTTGGACAAGGCATGAGCAACAGCATGTCACCAACATCACTAACCTTACCAGCCTGCACCGTGGTGATATACAGTACAGTACGTACAATGTGATAAATGTGCAGTACGATATTATACGACATTTTTAGTAAGTTAGTTAGTTAAGTTTTTTAGTGTAGCTGAGGTGTTTTTATAATAAGTTTTATTATCATTATTATTATTATTATTGTTGTTGTTGTTGTTGTTTTTAACAACAATAATATTGTTGCTTTTGTCATTTTATCTG
>NW_024618403.1:0-1497 GCF_008729295.1 Plectropomus leopardus | reverse complement strand
TAAACTTGTAATTTTGAGAATAAAGTCATAATATTATGAGAAAAAAAAGTCATAATATTACAAGAATCAACAAGAATCTTGTTTGCATGTTTAAGCAATATCAAATGACAGGAAGTACTGTGGTACTGTATACCATCACGGCTGTGATTCACAGGCTGTAATGCCGAAGATGATGACAGCCATACAGTGCAACAGCACGATCTCGACTGTGATATTGCTTTTATACAACAGTTCCACAAGCATCATTTATTAGTTTACAGTAATACGCGACAACAGATTAACAATTTTTTTGTTCATCTAATGATTTTTTTTAGCTCCACCGACACACATAGTCCTGCAACCTGAAAGTTAGTGCACAAGAATAATCTCTTAAAGGGCTCTGCTGGAAGTGATAGCTGTTGCCTAGCAACACAGAACTTTTTCTAACTAGCTACTTTGTGTTAGTTAGGTTTATATGCTATGCCCAGGGCAGCTGCTTAGTATCACAATTATCTGTGGGTTTTCCACTGAAATAGGTTGTGTCTCTCTGGAGTTGTCCAGTCCAGTAGTAAAAATCCTTACCGGCTCATGACCGCAGTGTCCGCCGCCTCCCGCACACACACTGAGAGCCACCTTAAGCTGCCTCACCCAGCTGAGGAAACTTTGGCTCCTAACGCCAGTGAAGGGAGAGGGCAGGTTAGAGTCCCTGAGACTGTCAGACATCAATGTCCCGGCTTTAAAAGGGCCCTCGTCTCCTCGCCACATCTTTGTAACATAGTTGTGCATAGTCTTGAAGTGCTGTATTGGGTTAGCCAGCTAGCTATACTGAGGCAGCTAAGCTAAAAACAACAGCTCAGGTAATGGCTCCACAACTCCACAGAAAAGTCCTCATGGCGGCTTGTTGAAGAACACCGCTGCCACCAATGTAACCGAGCGTCCTGGGTTCGCCTAACTGGATAACTAATAAAACAATAAACCGGACGGAAGACGGTGTGACAGCTCCAACAGCAACTGTTGCCCTTTTTACTTTCCCTTACCAAAACTCTCACACATGCATGAGCCCCAAAAAGAGTGGAAGTTCCCCCCACAACTTTTTTTCCCTGCTATATGGCAAATCCAGAGGGACACACAGAGCAGTCTGTCACACTGCAACCTAAAGTAGATAACACCCGAGCGTTAATGTAGGCCTAATTAACAGGTAGAGCAGCTGAGAAGCGGAGTGATATATGAGGAGTTAAAAGTCCAGCTGTTGTTGAATTGTATAACTGCACCCATTTAATGCCAGCTGTTGTTTAATTAATTTTTTTAAAAATGAAATCCCATGGATTTAATTTTTTAAAGGCAGTAGTGGAAGGAGTTTTCAGACCCTTCACTTAAAAGTGAAAATACTAATACCACCCAATGAAAATGCCCTGTTACAAGTAAAAGTCCTGCTTTGAAAAAGGTAATCAAGTAAGTAAGTATAATCAGGAAATGGTACTTAAAGTAGCATATTAAAAGTGAAAATACCCAATACTA
>NW_024618402.1:0-1042 GCF_008729295.1 Plectropomus leopardus | reverse complement strand
CTAGACAGACACTCATTTCACACACAGTGTTTCTTTTTGATGTCTTTTGCCAAACCTGACGGAATAACAGGTGACAGATACTCTGCGTCTGTAGCAACTTATTTTATAACTCTTTATAAACCTCATGTACCTGCAACTGGGTGATGAAACCTATGTGAAACAAGTACAGAGAGGGGGGACAAATGGTATTTTTCCACTCAGGTTCTACAGAAATTAGACCCTTGCGCCTTTTGTTCCTTGAAGACGAAACCATTGACCTTTTTTTTTAACTGTCCGTTTCTCAAATAATTTTGGTCCAGTATTCACAACTGGCTGTCATTAAAAATTGATAATATACCACCATTTAGTTACTTAGACATAATGTATTTCAAAGACATCCTGGAGGAAATCATTTCTGACACAGTTAATCTTGTTATTATTTTGGGTAAATATCACATTCATACGTGTAAGTGGAAAGGTTGTACTCCCTCTTTCATTGCATTTATAAATAACTTTGCCAACTACTTCAACTCATTAACACAGTTGGAAAAATTGAGCTGAAAAGTCAATAAACTGTGTACATGTACAGTTGTGCTCATAAGTTTACATACCCTGGCAGAATTTGTGATTTTTTGGCCATTTCTCAGAGAATATGAATGTGAATGTGAATATGAACTATTGTGTTTGCTCTTTTTAAATCATAATGATATCAGAAACTACCCAAATGACCCTGATCAAAAGTTTACATACCCTGGAGGTTTTGGCCTGATAACATACACACAAGTTGTTACACACGGGTTTAAATGGCTACTAAAGTTAACTATCCTCACCTGTGATCTGTTTGCTTGTAATTAGTGTGTGTGTGTATAAAAGGTCAGTGAGTTTCTGGGCTCCTGACAGACCCCTGCATGTTTCATCCAGTGCTGCACTGACGTTGCTGGATTGCGAGCCATGGGGAGAGCAAAAGAACTATCAAAAGATCTGCAGGAGAAGGTAGTTGAACTTTATAAAACAGAAAAAGGATACAAAAAGATATCCAAGGAATTGAGAATGCCAATCAGCA
>NW_024618401.1:0-2616 GCF_008729295.1 Plectropomus leopardus | reverse complement strand
TGTTTCTGAAATAGGTTAGTAGTACACAGCTGTTATTTATTTATTTATTTATTTATTTATTTATTTATTTTACCCAATGCTATTGTATCAGTACTAGATATCGATTGATATGAAAGTTCAGGTATCAGAATCTGTATCAGGAAGGAAAAAATGGTACATACCAG
The DNA here is from genome assembly GCF_008729295.1 of Plectropomus leopardus. Lineage (NCBI taxonomy): Eukaryota > Metazoa > Chordata > Actinopteri > Perciformes > Serranidae > Plectropomus > Plectropomus leopardus. The sequence continues at coordinate 2,452 of NW_024618401.1, read as the reverse complement.
TATATATTTTTAAAAATCACTCTTTGGTTTAACTGGAACAAAAGAATCAAACAAAAGATTCACCCATTAAATGCTAACTTTACAACATTTTGATCTAACAGAGATCTTCGTCAGGCATTTTCAAATCATCATCGCAAAGCAGAACAATGAAAAGACACAAACACATTCATCTCTCAGGTGTTCTTCATCAGCTTGATTGTCAGTCTCCATGATCAGAAACCATAAACAACAAAAGCAATACGATACAAGGAAAAACTGAACACCACATAAAAAGTTATATCAAATTCATATCACAAATTATTAAAAAAAACTTATAACAAAAACATACAATCTAGAAAAATGCATGGAAAAAGTAGAAACAAATTAGAAGAAAGGAAAAAGTCATGAATTACCCTACCACAAAGGTTTTAGATACTGGCAAGTTCAGTCGAGCAATAAGCCAGATTTTGTGTTGGGACCTTTAAGAGGAGAAAAAAATAAACCTTTTGGAAAGACAATCAAATTCACAAAGTTGTGAAACCACTGCATTCATTGATTGGACTCGTCTCTCTATAGGAGTGGCTGAACAGTTTGCCATCGCTGAGGCTAAGCTGCGTGCCTGGGCGTCTATAGATGACGATGAGGAGGAAGACTCCAACGATGAGGACTCAAACGTCAACGGACAGACTCAAATCTTCTCCAGTCAGGGCTCAGGTATCCACCGCCGCCTCCTTTTTGTCCATTTCATCACCCATCGTCTCCATTTCTGCATCCTCGCTTACAGAGCGCCTCATCTTCCCATCCCCCTCCCTGATTATCCATCCATCTCCAGGTGTTCTGATTTTTTGCTCCTCCCTCAGACGCCGCCACATCCAGTCCTATCACCGAAGCGCCGTGCCAGCCTGAGGTTGAAGCCGGCGAGGCCCCGCCCTCCGACAGTCACCTTGGCTCCAGCAGCAGCAGCCTGCTCTGTGGAAGGCCTTCATCTCACAGTGACCCACATTCATCCCAGACCAATTCACCTACTTTACCCAGCGACTGCTTGAGTCCCTTCCTGGAGGAGGAGGAGGAGGAGGAGGAGGAAGAAGAGAGGCTGGATGGTCACGAGGAGCAGCCGCCTCTATTGCAGGAGCAGCGCAGTGAGGTCTGCGTCCACCACAAGCCTGAGTGGAGGCCTCGGGCCAGGAGCAGCAGGTTTGACTCCTGCTACTCCACCTCTCACTCTGAGTCGCCTGGAGAGGAGGACGAGGAGGACGAGGAGGAGGAAGGCAGCGTGTTTCACGATTTTCGAATGTGGCATTCCAGCCGGAGAAGCTTCTTCTCCGACCGGGCTTCTTCTGGAGTGGCGTCCTTCGATGAAGAGGAGGAGAGGGATGAAGTAGAGGAGAAGAAAGAGTATTTGATGTGATGTGTTGTCCATCTTTATGTCTCTTTGGGTCCGTGTTGATTCTGGATATGACATCATCTATTCTGCTTTCACTCTTAAAGGGACAGTTCACCTTAAAATAAAACCATTTTTCGTCTTCCCTGTAGCTCTATTTATCAATCTAGATGGTTTTAGTGCAAGCTGCAGAGTGTTGGAGATATCAGCCGAGGAGATTTCGCGATCTCGATGATGGAACAAGGAAAAAAAAGGGGAAACTAAACAGCAATGTCTCGTTCTAGAAACCATGATTCACTTACTCAAGATAACCCACAGGGCTTGCCATTAGCAGTTTCATGTAGGATTTATTTTCTTTCAATCGAACTACGCCCACCAATCGTATCTAGATTGATAAATCATTTTTTTTTGCCTCTACAGGCAAGAGGAAAACAATTTGATTTTGGGGTGAAGTGTCCCTTTAACCTCTCTTCACCTCACCCTCCGATCATCTCCACTCGCTGCCTTCTGTCTCTCATCCTCCAGGCCTTCCATGTACTGATCTCGCTCCACCGTTTATCGCTGCTGTAAACAGTATATATATATATATTGATTGAAGAGTTCAACCAGAATGTAAAGCTGTTGTTCAAACTCAGTTTTGTACATTTCTGTGAAGAGTCATGTGTTGCATTGGTTTTCTATGGATATTTTGTAGTGTTGTTTTCTCTGGGTCATGCAGTGTCATGTGGGTCGGGCTATGTTTGATACTGAATGTCTGAATGTCCTGCATATATATAAATATGACTTTTTTTGAAAGAAGATTTTTGTCTTTTTTCCCCTCTATACAGTCAGCACAGTTTCAAGATCAGTGTCACCAATTCACTGTCTGAACAAATGTCTCCCTTATAAGTTATAATGTTGAGTAATTGCCAGAAAATGTTTTTTTTTAGAACATTGTTGTGTCACAGTATAGTTGACCTTTGACCTTTTGAATATAAAATGTCATAACTTCATCATTATATTCGATATGACATTTATGTGAAATGCTGTCACAATTTGTGAATGAATTCTTGAGTTATGTTTTGTGAGGTCACAGTGACCTTGACCTTTGAC
>NW_024618400.1:0-1317 GCF_008729295.1 Plectropomus leopardus | reverse complement strand
CTGCAGTGCAAAAATCCTGAATGTAATTAATGGCTTTACTAATGGCTAAATAATAATTTACAAATACGTTATACAGCAGTTACAGTGTAACTCATTATAAAGAGCATCTTTTGGGGACCAGGTTGTGAAACATCCCATTTTCTGGTGAGTCGTAATAGTAATCAAGTCAAGTCTGCAGCTTTAATATTTGTGGAAAAGTTGTTAAAATAATGAATTCTGCTGTTAAATACACTAATGAAAGCATTTATTATAAAAGGGTCATTCTTTAATCTATTACCAACCAAAGTTCAACCAAAAGTTAGTCAATCATCTGAAATTACAATCTTTTTTTTTTTTAACATGAGCCTAAGTCTGCAGTTCTAATGTTAATAAATAGTTAATAAACTGATTATGGTCCACATGGCTGCAGTTAAAAATCAAAGCATTGACACCAGCCAGAGATCATTCACAACCTTTAAACCAAGTGTCACTCATTAGAAAGTGTAAAACAGCCCAAATATGATACTACATCCCTGCTTATATAACTATTTCTTATTTCTCACCTATATGTAAGGTGTCCCCTTCTTCTCTGCTGGTGCGCTGCACCACTGAACGATGTCCCTCTGCAAAACATCAACATGCAACACTATTTTTCTTAATCTCAGCGCAAAACCAGACAATTCTACATTTAAATCTGAACATACTTACGTGCTCCTTTTAGGTATAAGATGGCCTGAGGAGTCCAGTTTCTCCGCTGGAAAGTGATGCAAAAGATCATGCTTCATCTCAAAATTATATTTCTTAATGCATTTGTTAAAATTCAATTTGAAATATGAAAAGAGAAAAATCTACTTTCACTCACCTGTGGTGCACTCCAGCACTGGGCAACCAATGTCACCATGAACAACGTGACTATTAGGGACATTACTGAGCCCTGCAATGGCATTTTGTTTAATTAAAAATAATAGTATGATTAAAAAATAAGAAATTAGTAGAAGACAAATAACTCTACATTACTACCAGCACAATTAAATAAATGGATGTGGAACACAATATAGTGCAGTTATACACAGATATAAAGACACAGGACATAAGGACAAAGTTTAATTATTTAATATACAGTATCTGTAAACAATTAAAACTTCTCCTATGAAGACATCTTTGTCTTCAGTATTTTACTATAAATGTTGTTCACTGTCTGTTAATACAAGGCAGTAACCAATATATGAACTTGTATTTGAACTCATATTTAAATGATGAATTCTTTTTAAACTATTAATTTAATGCTAAATTGAAGCACATAAGGTGTTTCTGCTGAAATGTACATTTTTATTATAA
>NW_024618399.1:0-5244 GCF_008729295.1 Plectropomus leopardus | reverse complement strand
TATATTACTTTATTTTAACTTATTTTATTTTATTTTTTATGTGAACTGAGTAAAAAAGTTTCTGGTTGTTAATTTGGCTCAGACATCAACATTAAGAAAAGTTAAATATGACTTATCCACCCGTAACACCACAAATGTTTATTTCATTAGTATTAAGATGCTTTATGTGACAGTAGATTAAACTCAGTGTCTAAATAAATGTTCATAAACATGTTTTTTATTTAACGCACCGTTATCTCCACATGTGTTTTCGTTAGTGGTCGCGTTTAATCTTCTGTACTTTCACAGTTTAAGACTTTTTCACGTTGTTGTTGTCGGACAGACATGAGGCAGCACATCATCTATCCCGACTGCGACATCAAGTTCACTGGTCATGTGACGTGGGTCGGGAAGACCTCTATCGAAGCTAAGATGCACATGTCACAGGTAAACACACACACACACACACACACACACACAATGTATTCCCACATAAAATGTGCTTTTCAAAGTCAAGCATTAAAAAATATTTTACACTAATATTATTTTCAACTTTTCTTGAGTTTATTGAGTTTATTTTTTACCCAGCATCAAGTGCAACAGTTGTGATCACGTATGCGCATGCATCTGCACGTTGCATGCTTTTACTGCTGCAGAAACAAAGAAATGTAACCACCTGCAAATACCTAAATTTCACCTCAATCTAAGAATAAAGCTGTCATCTTCTCACCCTGCTTTCACTGACACGCGATCACTTTAAAGTGCAGAAACACACAAAAAAACAACAACAAAGCTGTAAACAAGACAGAATAACCTCGTGATGTGACTCTTCCTGCAGTTCCACGACGGAGCGTATTCTCCGGTTCTGGATGCCACGTTTGTCATGGTGGCCCGGGATCCCGAAAACAAGAGGTGGGACGCTCCGTGAAACGTTTCACACAGTCTGAGGCACATTCACACAGAACAGATGTTAAAGTAGAAACAGAGCGAAGCCAAAGCGTGTCGCGCTCTCGCTGCTGCATCGACATTTTTAAGGAGAGCCGAGAAACGAATTTACACAAAAATAACTTCAACAATCAAAATAGTTTCACAGTTTTCGCCATCTACGAACTGATAAACTGACTAGTGGTTTCAGCTGTACTCGTATACACGTTTATAATAATAAACGTTAATAATAATAACTGCATTTCTTGTGTATTTCAGGGCCGCTTTTGTAAATCCTTTAAAGCCTGAAGGTCCAGAGGAGGAGAACATTTTCCAGGAGGGAGAAGGTTTGAGATCCTGACGAAACCTCTGTGAGGATAAGACAATGCTGTCAGCTTTATGTCTGTTTACGTCTGTGTGTGTGTGTGTGTGTGTGTGTGTGTGTGTGTGTGTGTGTGTGTGTGTGTGTGTTGCAGCTAATAAAACCCGCCGTGTGGATCTGAGCACTGCGTCGCTGCTGAAGGTGGCGCCCACAGACGAGGAGAGGAAGATCGTTCACAGTCTTTTCCTCCACACGCTGGACCCAAAGTAAGACTGAGATACTGTGAAATTAAATGATTAATTCAGTTATTATTATCATTATTATAATTATTATTAAGCACATTTTTCATGTCATTTAAAAAAATTTTTTTACATTTCTTTTGTTTCTTTTTTTTTTTTTTTTATAATTTTCAGATAATTTCCTTGTACTTCTTGGATTTGTATGTATGTATGTATTTATGTATGTATTTATATATTTGTTGCATATATTGGGGTCATGTTTTGCAAAGTTGCTCATCGCTCTCTACCTAACTTTCTGAATAACATTAAGTTCGTTTTCTCTGTCGTGCTGACTGTCCCTCTCACACAGACATAGATTTGGTGCCGTTTGCTGTTTGTTAATGTGTTGTGTGTTATTTTAAGACGCGCTGTATAAAATATGTTTTTGTGTCTTCTTCTTCTCCTACAGGACGGTCAGTTTCCGCAGCAGAGTCCTGCCTCCAAACTCAGTGTGGATGGAAGACGCCAAACTGAAGGGACTGGAGATCTGCCACCCTCAGGTGAGAGGAGACTAAAATACGGATTTAAACTGAAAGAAAAATGTACAAAATTACTCCCTACATTATCTTTTGTTTGGCAGTGCTCTGAGTTTGGTTTTGTTTCTCATGATTTTTTTTTTTTTTTTTTTTTAGCATTTTCTCCTGATTATTTATAGTATTTTTATACCTTTATTTACCAATTCAATAGAATCTAATTTTATTTTTCTATTAAAGCAGAAAATTGTCTTTAACGCACAGAAAAATGGTATAAATGGTAAAAAAAATAAATAAATAAAAAGGTTTATTTTGTTAAATGTTTGTCATCATATATACAGAGACAAAAAAATAAAAATAAACATGCATAATATAAAACATATCATTCAGGAGAGTTCACAGTTCACAAATCATTACAAAAATGATAGGTTGATATTTTAATGTTATATATTTATATTATCATGAGTTATCAGGTGAAACTATAGAGAATAAAAAAAGTTTCTCATATTTAATGAAAACACAACAATCTGTTCTGTTCACACTAAAATCCAGCAGCCGCATTTACATCAAAAAAGTCGATTTTCTTAAATGAGGAAAAGGACTCTTATTATGGCGAGCAGCTGTTCTGAGCCATAATTAATAATAGAGGAATTTGAAGTGAATTCAGCTGAAAATATTTCCCGTTTGTGTCTTTGTGCTGAGCAGGAGAGGAACATCTTCAACAGGATATTCGGAGGTTTTCTGATGAGGAAAGCCTACGAGCTGGGCTGGGCCAACGCCTGCTCCTTCGGGTGATGACGGGAAAAACATCACATTTACGGCAGAATATAGTTTCGCTGTGCGATGTTAAAGTGTGTTTTTTCGTTTCAGAGGGTGTCGGCCCAGTCTGGTGGCGGTTGATGATATCCTCTTCCAGAAACCCGTGGAGATCGGCTCCCTGCTGCTGCTCTCGTCACAGGTCAGAGACGTTTGGAGCGAAGTAGGATGAAAAAAAGAGCTTCAGTGACAATAATCTGTTCATGTTTTTGCAGCTTTAGATGATATAAAGAATTCAAACAAAAAGTGTTTGTTATGAAACTGTTCTTACAAACATGAATTCTGCGATTGAAAACAGCTGCAGCAGCAGAGTGTGAAGAGTGTGTGTGGCTTTTTGTTCTTCAGCGGCTTGTGTGTGTGTGTGTGTGTGTGTGTGTGTGTGTGTGTGTGTGTGTGTGTGTGTTTTCAGGTGTGTTACACACAGGGGAAGTACATCCAGGTCAGAGTTCACAGCGAGGTGTTCGACCCGCTGACCCGCCAACACAACACCACCAACGTCTTCCACTTCACCTTCGCTTCTGACCGCGACGTCCCCAACATCATCCCGATGACATATGGAGGTGACCGTGCACACACACACACACACACACACACACACACACACAGGTGGAGACATTATGCACTGAAGTGCAATTTTAAGTTACTTAACTTGCATCTGCTCCGCCAGTAGAAACGCTGAAGTGACGTTAGCTCGCGGTTTATTCAGCAGCACTTCTGAGCAACATCCGGCACTTCGGTCACCTCGAGCATCATTTAGCTCAGTTGGTCCAGCGGGCGCCGCATATTCAGAAGGTACATCCTCGCCGCAGCAGCTGCGGGTTCAATCCTGGCCTCGACTCTTTAGTCAACCCCTCTCTGTCTCTCCGTCCCTCTTTCACACTTAAAGCTGTCTTACCAAATAAAGGCAAAGCTTAAAAAATAATATTAAAAAAAGAGAAAATTGTTATTGAGCTTCATAAAAAAAGCAGCTACGCAAATGAAGATTTTTTTAGATTATTTTCATCATTATCGGTTACGGATAATGATGGTGGTTCAACCATCGTCCCCACACCTGCTGTTTTTAAGATTATTTTTTGGACTTTTTTGCCTTTGTTAGATAGGACAGCAGAGGGAATGACGTGCAGCAAATGGCTGAGGTTGGAATTGAACCTGTGGCCGCTGCAGCGAGGATGTACATGGGACGTCCGCTGTACCCGCTGAGCTGCAGTACGCCGACCTGTTGGAGTTTTTTCTTGAGTCACAGACCGAGCAGCAAATCTCTTCACGGTTTAGACACGATGTCCGTCAGACGGCGCGGGTGGATCGGCGCCGACGCTCAGTTTATGAAAACAAACTTTGCAAAAGAGATCAAATCTTTTGACGCTTGCAGATTCTCAAATTACATTTTCATCTGAGAAGTTTGTGTTTGTTTGTGTGACAGAGTCGATGTTGTACCTGGACGGGAAGAGACACTTTAATCAGACTGTGGAGCAATGAGACAGACACGTCCTCTGTCCACGTCCACGCCCGCCGGAGCCTTTCAGCGTCTGACCAACGAGCGTGTGTGTGTGTGCGTGTGTGTGCGCGCGCGTGTGTGTGAATGCAGTTAGTACCACATAGATCCGTTACACTCCCCCACATGGTGACCGTGTTTAAATCCTGTTACTTTTTTATTTTCGGTTGTTTACATGTTGGTGCGGAGCGGACCACGACAGCTCAACACAGACAGCTTTTTTTATTCATTTGTATTTTATTTACTCGTTTCACACTCACAGTCACATGAAGCCAAATATTTCCTGGTTTTGTCGTAACTTTATCTGTATATCTCTGACTCGCATGGCTTTACAGCATGTTACATTTTTATATTCCACTGTCGCTTATACGCACAATATTTACTTTTTTACTTTGAATGGGGGGATTTTGTCCTGAATGTGTCAGACTGCAGCGTGAGGGAGGAGGAGGGCGTCATGCTGTCATGGCCTTAAGTTCTTTATTTGCTCCATTGCAATAAATAAATTCTTATTTATCTTTAATTCACAGTCGTTCTTGTGTCTTTGCTTTCAACACAAGTAATATATTCAAAATTATATAACACATAACTTTAATCTTCATTATTGTTTTAATAATCCTGTCTTAAATTCTTACTGTGTCTTGATATTTACATATTTTGATTTAACTGGTATCTTTAAGGCTTTTTTTTAATGTGTTGATTTTTGTTTTAAAGTACATTGAAAGTAATAATTGTTGGTGTTGTATCTGAAAACATTGTGGAATCATGACAAAAACCTGATAAAATTCTAAAAATTAACAATATTTGATTAATTTGAATTCATTTGATATCTATAATAAGAACTGATGTTTGTTTAAAAAAATGTATTCTTAATGTATAATATTATTATAGCCTAAATTTGAAAAGGATATTTTGTGTGCAGGGCAGCATGACTGCACAAAAAATAATAATGTATTAATTATA
>NW_024618398.1:0-1495 GCF_008729295.1 Plectropomus leopardus | reverse complement strand
ACGCTGTTTTCAACCCTCAGCTCCGGTTACACAGAGCAGGTCTGTTTGTTTGTGGTGGTTTTTGAAGAAAACACGCCCTCCAAACCCACTGACCCGCCAAAGTACAAATTGCCACAATGATGCCATTTACTAAATCCATAAACGCTGCAGATTAATTCCATACCTGATACGTTAATATTCTTATTTTTTTTCACAATATCAGATGAAAAGGATCTTGTTTCAGTTGTAAATCAGTAGTTAAGTGTATTTTATGAGACTAAATTTAACAATTGAGAATTATAGTTGCGTTTTTTTGGAATGGTGCCATTATGTGTGAATTAAATCACATTGCCATACTTGACAAAATGAATGAAGTATTTATTCTAATGTTTTTATATATATGTATATATTATGATAGACATTTTCAGACTTTGAACACAAGTTTCTAACAGGAAAAATATTTTAGAGTTTCCCTAATTTTCCATTTACAAATACTTAATGAGCTTTTTCTTTACTGTGATGTCACACCCAGTGGAAATGTCCCTCCAGGCTTCCTTACAGACAAGATGAGGTCGAAGATATCAAAACATATGTAGAATATTTTTGGTCATAATTCAAAGTAAAAGTCCAAATAGAAAATTTAAAGAGATTACATTAAAAAGATTATTAATTAACCACATTATTAGAAATAAGTAGGCCATAATTAAACTTCAAAAGAAAAATGAAAATGAAAATGATCATTTGAAAATGTAAAGAGGCAATAGAAAAGTGAAATTTTAATGGAAATGCTCAAACTGAAATCCAAAATTTTAAAGCTGAAATTGAAAATGACAATGGAAATAAGAAAAGAGAAACATCAAATATGAAACATTATCTGGGAAATGGAAAGCTGAAATGGAGATCCTGATATTACAAGCTTAAACAGACATATATATAACTAACATCAGTCTCGCTTTGGTAGATCCAACTAACCAATAACTTAACTACCCAGACATCAAAACAATAACAGAATAGCATCAAATCACTATGGAAGTCCATTAATGAAGGGCAGAGTTGCTTTGTTGAGCTGCTTGTTAGCCGGTGGTCGTCTGTTGTGGATGAGCCTGAAGAGTTGTGGATTCAGATGCAGGCCTTGCTGTGCTGTGTTCCAGTGTATCAGATCAGAGGTTTACGGTCACTTGTTGTGTCTTTACAGCGTCACTGTTCTGTGCTAACTGGGCTTTGTTCCTTATTGCGTGAAAAGTTATCTCCGTTTTGTTTTAATTTTTGAGCATGAGATTTGATGAATTTTTAAATCCCAACGCTAAACCACAGTATTGTGACCTGACACAGCTGAGTGAACGACGTGTCGTTGTTTGGTGGTCAGTGATCTGAAGGAGTTCAACAGGGAGTTTGTTGCTTAGATTTAAACTCGGCAACATTTGTCTGAAAAGTCTATCTGTGTGTTTCCTGTTTCCTGCAGACATCCAGCAACTGTTGGTGGTTAAAGAAGAGGTTCCCCCCTCCACTGTGGACC
>NW_024618397.1:0-1348 GCF_008729295.1 Plectropomus leopardus | reverse complement strand
GTGTGTGTGTGTGTGTGTGTGTGTGTGTGTGTGTGTGTGTGTGTGTGCTCATAAAACTGTGTCAGTGTTAGTGTGAGTCAAAAGCAAAAAATACTTGATGTTGGATTAATTAACTTATTCTGACACAGTTTTATGAGTGTGCACGCACGCACACACACACACACACACATGCACGCACACGCATGCGCGCGCACACACACACACACACACACACACAGACACAGACACAGACACAGACACACACACAGACACACACACACACACACACACACACACACACACACACACACACACACACACACACACACACACACACACACAAGCCAACTGCACAGTTTGCCTACCAGGTCTTTATCAATAATCACCATATGCTTGATAAGCAAAAGGATCATGCTGGATAGAGAGGGGAGACACACACAACAACAAACATATTCCCACACACAGTCATACATGTGCACAAACAAACACACTAATAAAAACTGCCGGTTGTGCCAACAGGGTGAGGTGGAGGTCAGCACACCTGGCATCAAACCACAGCAGATCTTATCCATTAACCATCTGCCTCTCTGGCTCTACGTGGCTTCCAGACAACTAGATTGGCTCCAAAAACTGTAAATAATAATCATAGAAACACAGATAGCTGGAGTGTAAAAAAAAATAACATACCAGAGGAGTCCACCAAAACATAAATTTGTCAGTGAACTCACAACCACTTAAAAGTTTCAAAAATATGACTGTGTTTTTCTCTTTCAGCAGACTCTAGAATGGCAAAGTCATGAAGTGAGGAAACTTCAGGGTTAACTCTGGCTTTTCACTACAAAGCTGGTTCACTTTTTGTAGAGAAAAATCACCATGGTAACTTCTGCTGACAGGTGACCAGATCCGGTTTAGATTGACTTCAGAGGATCAGATCGCAACCTGTCAACACACCGGCCATTGACCAAACAGATCACTGAAAAAACTAGAATTACCGCCTCGTGGTTGTTTGCCTTCGCAGACCGTCAGGCTGCAGTTACACTTTACATCCGTGTCTGTCCAGACTCACGTGTAGTCAAGACAGCAGACTTCAAATACAGATGATGCAGCATATGTTTATGTCATAAAGGAAAAACTTCCCCCAAAGACCCGTTAACAGGGAAAAAATGAACTACAAATGCAAGAACAATGCAAGAACTACAAATTCTACAATATGGATGATTCACACATCTTCAACCTCACAGCACAGAAGATCTAAACAGGCAGTTTCAAGGTGGACCGTGTTTTAATGAGAAAAACAGAAAGTCTTTCCTTTGTGTTTTTTTGAGAAAAAAAAAGGATAAATAACAGCTATAGTAGTAATACTAAAATA
>NW_024618396.1:0-1568 GCF_008729295.1 Plectropomus leopardus | reverse complement strand
GGAGACACCCACCCTGATTGTGATGTAATGTTTGGCAGTACAAACAAATGTCCGTGTTGCGCTCGGCAGCGGGGCCGTGGTGGAACCTGCAGGGCGGCCTGTCCATAGAGGCCCCCGGCCCCAAGAGCTGAGGCTCCGAGCGCGCCTGCTGCACCCGCTTCTGCCACACAACGTGGGCCCCGGCGTAGCAGGGCCACTCCTCCATCCCCCCAGAGTCCAGGATGAGGGGGACGGGCAGCAGGGCGGGGTGCAGCTCAGGAGGGGGGCAGCAGAAGCCGGGCCCCTGACTGTAGTGGATGTGGAAGCTGCGGTCGTCCTGCAGATCCAGACTCTGATGGAAGCGGACGGAGGGGCCGTCCAGCACGCAGCCACCGTGTCGCCCGAGAGGAGCGGGCGCGTGTGTGTGTCCCTGGTGGCAGCAGTGTGGCTGAAGCTGTAAGGGGATCGGGGACATGAGGACGGCGGGTCCTGGCGGGCTCCCGGGGTCGTGGTCCTGACACTCCGCCCCGGGACTGGGCCGGTCTGTGGGGTCCAACTTAGGGCACTGGCAGGGGCTGTGCTGAGGAGGGCAGACAGGTGAGTCTTTGTCCAGAGCAGCAGGTGCAGCGGCGGCGGCCCCCTGCTCCTCGTCGGAGCCGCGGCTCAGGCCCTGGCTGGGGCCCTGGCTCGGGCCCTGGCTGGGGCCCTGACTGGGGCCCTGGCTGTGCTCGCCCTCCTCGTAGTGGTGGTGTCTGTGGCGGTGGTAGTGGATGTGGCTGAACACAGTCTGCGGCTGCTCCTCGGGGCAGCCCGCTCTGTTCACCACAGAGTCCAGAGACCGGGGCCGGGCCTGGGCCCCCGCCTCCAGGCTGTTCCTGCGAGGGGCCCGCCCGGGACCCGGCCCGTAACAACCGAACGGGTCGTAGTCACTGCTCAGAGAGCTGCGGAAGGTGGACCAGCTGCCGTAGACGCCCTGCAGGGACACGTCAGTGCAGTTGAGCACCGAGTCGCTGGAGGAGCCGTGGCAGGGCCCCGAGCTGGAGTCGCTCGCCGGCCCGTCGGCCAAGTACCCGCTGCGCTCCGTGTGGTAGCTGCCGCCCGAGCAGCTGCCGTCGTCCTGCCGGCTGTGGGCGGGCGCTCCGCGGGGCTGCGGCGTGGCGGAGGCAGCGTGGTGCAGCCTGGAGCTGGATGCGCTGCGCTGAGCCGGGCAGGACGAGCGGTAGTTGTGGCAGGAGCGGCGGGGCGTGTAGTGGTGGGAGGAAGTCCTGCAGTTACCTCCGATCCTGTGGGGCCTCCCGGGGCCCTCTGCGGGGAGGTGGTACCCGCAGCCGGAGGTCAGGGGCCTGCTGGTGAGGAAACGCAGCGTTTGGGCGTCCACCGGAGAGGAGCCGGTGTAGTGGCCCAGAGAGGGGTAGGGTCCGGAGGGCGCGCGGGGGTAGTGGGGCCGCATGGCGAAAGGGACGGCGTGCTGGGGGAACGGGTGGTTGCGTGGGCTGCTGTAAGGCTGCGGGTGCAGGAAGCTCTGGCTCTGCTCCGGACTCTGCTGGAGTCTGCTCCTCTGAGGCTGCCGCTCCGTCCCTGAGGAGGAC
>NW_024618395.1:0-1036 GCF_008729295.1 Plectropomus leopardus | reverse complement strand
TAACGGGGTTGAAGAATTACAGTCACCACATCTTGAAATAATGATCAGTAATAAAAGAAAACTAATGCCTGAGATGGGAAAATGCATTTTTCTGATAGTTAAATATATCCTTAATGATGTGGGATATACATATAAATAATACATTTTGGTAAAAAAATGTGAAAATATCCAAGTCCAATTTTAACCATTCTCATGGAATGACTCAGATAAGAGTTTTCAAAATTGGGAAAGGGGACCTACAATATTCTGGGAGCTCTTAAGAAAGTAAAAGATAAATAGTTTTCAAGAGATAAAAGACCAATTTAGTCTGACAAATTGAGATCACTACAGATATTTGCAATTAAGGCATTATCTAGAGCAAACACTTAGGGGAATAATAGAGGGGAGGGGTTTAGCAGTCACTGAGATGTTTATTACAGCATATGAATCAAAACTGGGGGAAAAAATTATCTCAAAATTATATAAAGGAGTGGAAGACTTGAAGGGAAATGACAGTTTATACAAAAGAGAGATGGGAGAGGGAGGCAAATATTGTCATATCAGTGGATGAATGGGAAGAGATAAATGAACAGCAGTGGAGAACAACCTGCTCCTTGTCTTGGAGAGAACATGGGTGGAAGAACATCATAAGATTTTTTAGAACACCAGCACAGACAAAGTACCATGACACGTGTTGGCGATTATGTGGAGCTGATAAAGCTGACCACTTTCACATATTCTGGAGTTGCCCCTCCATCTGCAGCTATTGGCAGGAGCTTAAGAAGTGCATGGATAAAATACTGAAGGTAGACCTCCCACTTACATTTGAGGTATTATATTTGGGGAAACTAGACATAGATTTTACAAGATTAGAGGACAAACATATTTATAGAATAATGTTGACTGCAAGCAAAAAAGCGATTACCAGAAAATGGATGAAGAATGAGGTACCTAAAGTTGAGGACTGGGTTGAGGTTATACACAATATATACATGATGGAAAAGTGAAGTTCAGAGAGTTCATAAAACCAATTAGGTCAGATTTTATTTGAGTTGTC
>NW_024618394.1:0-2566 GCF_008729295.1 Plectropomus leopardus | reverse complement strand
TCAATGCTACATCAGTGCTACATCAGTGCTACATCAATGCTACATCAATGCTACATCAGTGCTACACAAGCTTAGCATTAATGCTACATGTAGCTTCACCAGATAAGCAGCATAAATGATCTTTTGTTGGTGATGTTTTTCTACAAGTTTGTTACAAAGATACAAACAGCTGCTGTAGATGAGCTGAAGTGGTGTTAATATTGTGTGTGTGTGTGTGTGTGTGTGTGTGTTTGTGTGTGTGTTTGTGTGTGTGTGTGTTTGTGTGTGTGTGTGTGTGTGTGTCTCAGGTGAGAGCTGAGATCACCAGTAAAGAGAAAGAAGAAGAAGACATGATGGAGAAAGTCCAGAAAGAGGCCAAGTATGACTGATGTCTTTTGTCAGATTAGTAGAAACGTCCAGTTGGTTCTCTACAAAAATATTAATGAATATAACCCGTGTGACCTCTGACCTTTGAGCTGTGCGTTGGGATTTTAGGAAAGACGTGGAGCCGGAGGAGAAGATCGAGTTTAAGACTCGTCTGGGTGAGTGTGACGGTGAAAAGGTGTGAAACTGGTGGTTGTGAAGTGTTCGTGTGGACGTCTCTTCAGCTGCGAACAGCATGATTACAGGAAACAGCTGCTCATCGATAGAAAGTTAAACGTGTAAAAAAGCTGCTGGAAACTTTCTGTATCTGAGGTGGAAAGTTTCACTTTAGATGAAACGTTTGTTGAAGGCGTTTAAATAAAGTTTAGTGAGTTTGTTTTATTCTAAATGTTGACAAAGATTTTTGTTGTAAATGAGTGTCGGCTGCAGACATCAGTTATCGGTCTCAGTATCGACTGATGATCTGCATCGGTCGACTGAGAATATAAATAATATATGATTATTATATAAATAATGTTCAGAAAATGAACACAGATTGAAGTCAGAACGTCTTTAGGTTTAAATCTTGATGTTTATTAACGTTTCTGTTCCAGGAAAAGATGAAATATTCAGAGAAAGAAGTTTTCCTCAATATTTCTGCTCTTCACATTAAAGGAGTATTCCCCTGAAGTTAGACTCTACACCTCCTCATCTCTCTCCTCCTCCTCTCTCTCTCTCCTCCTCCTCCTCCTCAGGTAGGAACATTTACCGTGTGGTGTTCAGGACGGGTCAGGTGGAGAGGAACGAGCTCTTCCTGCCGGGTCGGATGGCGTACGTGGTCGACCTGGACGATGAGTTCACTGACACCGACATCCCGACGACTCTGATCCGCAGCAAAGCCGACTGTCCGAGCATGGAGGTACCCACACTCCTCCTCCTCCTCCTCCTCCTGTTCTTCCTCCTCCTGCTCCTCCTCCTCCTCCTGCTCCTGCTCCTCCTCCTCCTCCTGTTCTTCCTCCTCCTGCTCCTCCTGTTCCTCCTCCTCCTGCTCCTGCTCCTCCTGTTCCTCCTCCTCCTGCTCCTGCTCCTCCTCTTCCTCCTGCTCCTGCTCCTCCTCCTCCTGCTCCTCCTCTTCCTCCTGCTCCTGCTCCTCCTCCTGTTCCTCCTCCTCCTCCTGCTCCTCCTGCTCCTGCTCTGTCTGTTAGACGTGGCGATGGCGGCGGCCTGCTAACGTGACGTCTGCGTGTCCCTCAGGCTCAGACGACTCTCACCACCAACGACATCGTGATCTCTAAGCTGACTCAGATCCTGTCCTACCTCCGGCAGGGGACGCGCCACAAGAAGGTGAAGAAGAAGGACAAAGGTAACCTCACCTGCCGGGAGACGCTCAGCACACCTGGAACATTTAGGAGTCGGGAAATAGCTGTAAAATTCCTTTCAGTCGCAACATTTTAACACGTAAAATCCCAAAACCTTGAGATGTAAAATTTTAGAATAAAAGTTCGCAGTGTCGCAATATTTACAGAATTTTGAAACTTAAAATTAGGAAAGTCACATTTCAGGACCAGAAACCTCCAGACTTTGAGACTAAATGTTGTCAAACTCGAAGTTTTGGACTTTAAGTCGTAGAATTGCGAGAATAAGATCTGGAGAATTTTGAGACTTTAGCCGGTAAAATGTTGAGTTGTGGGATTGTGAGACCAAAGGTTGGTGGTGTTTTAAAGGTCGTCCTCTGTACCCTGAGAGACAGAGTGTTTCTGTGATGATGAGGACAGTGGACAGTGGACAGGTCACTGACTGTTTGTGTTGTAGGTAAACTGGATGATAAGAGAGCTCCGGAGGCTGATCTCAGGTCAGTTCACACCATCACAACATGGCTCCTCTTCGTCTTCGTCTTCGTCTTCGTCTTCTGCGTTTGATAAAAACGCTCCATCACACCTCTTCTCTGCTTGTGTTTCAGTATCTTTGAGGACATCGGGGACTACATCCCGTCCTCCACCTCGTCCTCCAAACCTCCCAAAGACAAAGACAGACACCGCGAGAGAGACAGGGACAGAGACCGCGAGAGAGACAGGGAGAGAGAGAGAGACAGGGACAGGGAGAGAGAGGAGGACGGCAAGAGCAGGAGACACAGCTACTTCGAAAAACCACGAGGAGACGAACACCAGGTAACCAAAAAACATCAATAATAATAAAATATAAAAAATATATGGGGAGTATTATT
>NW_024618393.1:0-1283 GCF_008729295.1 Plectropomus leopardus | reverse complement strand
GAGAGAGAGAGACAGTACACAGCAGACACCATTCACACAGAGGGAGCGGGACAGTACACACCAGACACAATTAACACCTTATGATGTTGTGGCTTAACATTATAGTTTTCTTTTCTCAGGTGCTTTGCCAGTTTTCACCACAGAAGAAGAGCAGCAGGTGAGGGAGTGGGGCTTCGGTCTGCACATTAAACAGGAAGAGGGCGGAGCTTCTGGACCAGAGGAAATAAATGGCCAGTTCATGCAGAGTCCTGATTGGCTGAGGGAGACACCTGAAACTGACCAGAGTCCTTCAGCCAATCAGATCCTGTCCTGTGGGGAGCGAGTGGGGTCTCATGCAGCTGTCAGTGCACAAGTGTTCACCACAAAAGAAGAGCTGCAGTTAAGGGGGAGGAGCTTCAGTCAAGTCAAACAGGAAGAGGGCGGGGCTTCAGGAGAGACAGAGTTCACGCAGAGTCCTGATTGGCTGATAGAGAACAATGATGATGGACGTCCTTCATCCAATCACAGCTGTTTTCACAGAGAGGACGGCCGGCTGATGAGACCTGATCCTATTGTCCAATCAGCGTCCTCTACTGAGGACAGCGACGACACTCAGTCTCAGTCTGCTTTCATGGGGACTCAAGGGACTCGGGGTACTCGGGGGACTCGGCCTCCTGTCGACCAGAGGCTGCTGGTCTGTGGTAGTTGTGGCCGAGAGTTCAGCTCAAAGCGGACTCTGAGGAAACACATCAGACGGAACTCGTCTCAGGACCAGGACCAGATGTCCTGCAGCCTGCGGAGACCAAGGGCCCCCTTTCAGAGTCCCGCCAAGACCTTCAGCTGCAGAGTCTGTGGCAGCTGCTTCTACACCCAGGGCATTCTGGTCCGCCATGCTGAGAACCATTGCAAGGAGCCTGAGAGCCGGTGTGGGGCCTGCGGAGACCACTTGGAGTCCACCGAGTCCCTGAGAGACCACCTGCGGTCCCACAAAGAGCTGGGCAGCACCTGCGACGTGTGCGGCAGGAAGTGCAGCTCCATCAGGAGGATGGAGATCCACAGACGGGTCCACACCGGAGAGAAACCATACCGCTGCGGATTCTGTAGCCGGGACTTCAGTCGCAAGGAGAGTCTGGAGAGACACCTGAAGGTCCACAGCGGGGACAGACCGCACAGCTGTAGACTCTGCAGGAGGACATTCACCAGGAGGGAGTACCTGGTCCAACACCTGGAGACTGACCACACGCAGAGACCAGGTCCACCTGCAGGGATAGAGAGGACGGAGAGGCCAGGTCCATCTGTAGGGA
>NW_024618392.1:0-1737 GCF_008729295.1 Plectropomus leopardus | reverse complement strand
TTGCTTATACAATGAGTAATTCAGAGGGTAACACCATGGGCATCCTTACTGATAAAGGCACTCAGAAACTGACTACTTAACAATTCAGATAAAATCTATGTAAATTGGTTTGGTTGCATTTATGTTTTTCATGCTCCACAGATTTGCAGCGAGTTCTACCGTGTAACCACCAAGGACCTATTGGGGACATTTAATGCAGCCCTAGACACCTACTGTCCTCGACTACTCAAACTGTATCGTGCCAGGAAAGGGGCCTTAGGACAAGACATGGAGAGCCTCTTGGATGTTCTTGATGAACAGGTGAATTCGTGGAATAAACATAATTTATTTTGATTATGGTTCAGGGTTACCTGAGCCAGCACTTATGAAAAGCTCATAGAGCAAGATTTTGAGCCAGTTCTGAAAAGTAGAGAGAGTGTCTTCGACACAGGGTGACAACTGGTTCCAAAAGAGAGGGGAAGGGGTTAGAGTTAGGCTTGAGCCCAATTACTGATTACACTTTGTTGGTTGACGTTTCTTTAGTAAATTTAATGAAAGCATAACAGAGTGATGTTGAATCGTTTTATTAACATGTCATTATTCTATGTAGTTGTAACAGAACCTTATTTAATAAATCGTAGCAGCACTGTTTTTAACCAAACGTCCTATGTCTTTCCTTTGTCCAATTCCCAGACATCTGTCATCACAATGCATCGATGCAGAACATGTCTAGAAGGTCTACCTCTTTTTCTTCGTGACACTTCAGAGAAGCTTTTCCTGAAATGCCTGGTGAGTACAGAATGTCTGTTTTTGTTTTTGGTCGGTGTACATTAAATATCATGCACATAACTACTGTAGGCTATGGCTAAAATTGCCCCAGGGGTTGATTTACATCACTTCGAGCAGAGATAGACTTGTATGCATACATACAGAATAATATCCTTTTAAACATACACAAATTTAAAATGACACCCTGACATGGGTGTTTAATTAAGGAGTTATCTTAACGGTGTTTATATTAAATTTAGCCAAATTTCTGCTTTTAACAGGACACCGATCCAGAAGACAGACAAACAAAAGGAGTCCAAATGGGAGTGCTCACCGTGTTCGTGGATGATGGTGCACCGGCCTCGCTTCAAACTGTTAACAGCATTGCTGTGGTGTTGGAGGAGACTATTGTGCTCAAAGACATATCAGACCTTCCCACTGCCTTTGCTTACCCATTTGGCCTACTTTATGCATTGAACATAGAGTTCCCAAGACATCTCAGAAATACGTTTGAAACAGTGCAGCACATCTTTATGGAGCTTACACTCTCTTGTCCACAGCGTGTGTGGAGCCTAAAAACAAAGCTCTTGCTATAAGAAGCCTGACAACAACAAAGCCTCACTCTTAGTCACAAGCCCATATCTTTATTTACATTACATTACATTTTTTGTTATTTTTTAGTTATGTTGTCTGGCTTTTGGGCCTGTTTTGCAAGTAAAGGACTCATCCCTGTCAGGCTTATTTTCCTACCGTTACAAGATGGGCTTTTTTTTTTTTTTTTAAGAAAATAATTTTTCACTTGATTAAAAATGTTAACATTAGGGGAAAAAAAGCAATCATCTGCCATGTATAAGTAAAGTTTAACGTCTAGTGTTGCCAAGCTCAGGATTGTTATTGCAGTGCTTTTGAACTGTGTTGTAGTTTAGACTGTTTTAACATGTTTCTTCAAACCAGGATGTTTTTAGGATCCATGTGCATCTTTTTGTTCAT
>NW_024618391.1:0-3126 GCF_008729295.1 Plectropomus leopardus | reverse complement strand
TTATTATAAGCATTTTTTCAGGTAATTTATTTACTGATTTGTTTATTTATTTTTACTTTTTTTAACCTATTTTTTTTGCCTATTTCTGGATTTTTTTTTTTTTGTATAACTAATTTCTTGCTAATTTTTGGGTTGTGTCTTGTTAAGTTGCTCATTGCCTTCTCATCATGTTTTTCTTTTTTAAAAATTAAGCCAGTGTTTAATGTTAAGTCCAAACCCACAGCTCCGGGTGACGACAGGATGTTATCCAAACTTCCAGAAAGGTCACCTGGAAAACATAAAAAACCCTCCGCCTCGTCTTTCAGCGATTTGCATTCCCTCCTCTGCGAACAGTCTCTTTCTCCCCGTCGCACGGCTTCAGGCGCGGCCGCTTATTTAAGTTTAAAAGCGTCGGCACATTACCTCTGACAGACTGTAAAAGGAGATTTATACGCCGTCCCGCCGCCGCGCTCCAACCTGTTATTGTAATTCAGCGCTGAGGAAAGAGTTGTCATCGCGTCCGGGTGAATTTGGGCGGAGGAGGGGCTGGATGAGTGTTTCTCTTTTTATGGAGCTGCACAGATTTTATTTTGAAGGATCCCCTCTCTAGCAGCAGCAGGTCAAGGTTTCCCCCTCGGCTCCGGTTAAAAAACATAGTTTGTAAAAGAGTTTGTAGTAACCGACTGTCAAACTCAAGCTCAGGTCTTTTTTTTTCTCCCAGAAATTTAGAGAAGAAAAGCAACTTTTCCAACAATGCATTCACACAGCTTTCGGTTTATTCTAAAAAACTACATTCTATGCAGTAATCGGAAATATATTTTATAATATAATATTTAATATTTTTACTTTTTCATGCATGCGCTGAAAGACACAGGAGGTCCTGTTTCAGTTTAACTAAACGCTTCACGTGAGAATTAAACATTTTTCCAGCTTAATTGTGTTTTCAAAATCAACCAAAGAATTCGTTCTTCAGATATACTGTTAACGAGAACAGGACGGATGAGGTCACAGTGACCTTAACTTTTGACCTATGACCACCAAAACCGAATATCTTTACTTTTATGTCCAAGTGAATGTTTGTGCCAAATTTAAAGAAATTCCCTCAAACTGTTCCATAGATATCATGTTAACAAGACTCACAAGGTTGCAGTGACCTTGACCTTTGAACCATAACCACCAAGACAAATTCAGTTCATTGTTGAGTCCAAGTGGATGTTTGTGCCAAATTTGAAGAAATTACCTCAAGATGTTCTTAGTAGTATTACTAAGTATTGCATTACGAGAATGGGACAAATGAGGTCACAGTGACCTTGATCCTTAACCTTCGGCCACTAAGATCAAATATGTTCATCATTAAGTCAAAGGGGGTGTTTGTTCCCAATTTGTGGAAATTACCTCTAAATTTTTCTTAAATATCACTTTCACAAGAATAAGACAGACAAGGTCACAGTGACCTGGACCTTTAAGCTATGACCACCAAAATGTACTCAGTTCATGGTTGAGTAATTGTGGATGTTTGTGCCAAATTTGAAGAAACTCCTTCAAGGTATTCTTGATTATAAGATGGATGCAAGGTTACAGTGACCTTTGGCCAACAAAATCAAATCAGTTCTTAGTTAAGTCAACATGGAAGTTTTTGCCAAATTTGAAGAAATTCACTTAAGATATTCTTGAGGTATCATATGAATGGAACAGGAAAGGTCACAATGACCTTGATCTTTAACCTTTGACCACCAAAATCAGATCAGTTTACCATTGAGTTAAAGTGGATGTATGTGCTTAATTTGGAAAAACTCCCTCAAGGAATTCTTGAGGATACGATGGATGCAAGGTCACGACCACCAAAATAAAATCAGATCACTGTTGAGTCCAAGTGGAAGTTTGTGCCAAAAGCAATTCCTTTGAGGTGTCCTGAAGATATCCCGTTCACAAGAACAAGACAGATGAGGTCACAGTGACCTTGATCTTTAACCTGTCACCACCAAAATTGAATCGGTTGGTCGTTGGCTTGAAGTGAACGTTTGTGCCAAATTTGGAAATAATCCCCCCAGCTGCACCCACCCAGACACAGTTTTCTGAGTCCAGGCTCTCGTTCTTTGACTGTTGTAGAAATAAAAACGATGAAAGTTGAACTCACGGTCGGCGGGGCTGAGTCCTCTGGCCGCGGAGATCATGGACAGGGTCGGGCTGCTGTGCACGGAGCGTAGGTAGTGCTCCATGTGGGGGTTGACGTATGGGTGAGGTGGGCTGAAGGGCGAGTCGCCGGTAGCCACGGCGGCCGGCGAGAGGCGGATCAGGGAGATATCGGAGATGACGGGGCTGCCGGCCAAACCTGCAGGGCTGAACGACGGGAGAGAAAACATGAAAAACCCATAAAAAACAGATATAAAGTTTCAACAGAGCATGTGTTGGAGACTACTTTCAGCGGCGGATCAGTCCGTGTTTGTTGCTTCAGTGCACACCTGATCCTCGGTGTGGGGAGTGAGATCACGTCTGTTGAGCGTTTGATCTGAGTGAGTCAGAGGACGGGGTGAGGGCGAGGTCAGGGGGACGAGCACACGTGTTGTACGGCGAGCAGACACCTCTCCGGGTTACGCTTGTGCCCGCGGGGCGCCTGTCGGTGTCGTTTATCCTGTGAGCTCATCTGCAGGCTGGTTCAGGGACGGGTGGGATTTTTGGAAGTCTGATTAAAGAGCGCAAAGCTGACAGCAAGACTCTCGCTTTTAGTCTGTCTTTGGGATTTTTAAAAAATTTGATTCATGAGTTTTTTCAAACTTCTCATTTTTTGGATGAGTTTAACCCTTTAAAACCTGTGGTATCTTTAAAAAAAAAATGCCATGATTGCAAGACATTTATAAGAAAGAAATTACCTAAAGAGGGAAAGATTGTAATATTATGACTCTTTCCTTGAAAACATACTACTTTATTCTCATTGAACTACAACTTTATTCTCATAATATTATGACTTTTTACAATTTAATCCTTGTAATATTAAATTTTTTTGTGAAATATTATAACTTTATTCTCATTAAATTCCGACTTTATTCTTGCAATATTTTAACTTTTTCGTGAAATATTATGACATTTTTTCTCATTTACTTCCAACATTATTCTTGTAATATTGCAACCTTTTTCTTGAAATATAAT
>NW_024618390.1:0-2816 GCF_008729295.1 Plectropomus leopardus | reverse complement strand
CTCTCAGAGATTGTGGAGCGTCTGAAGAAGCCCCCTCCTCTCTGCAGGCCTCTGGTTTCAGTGGATGAGGCTCCTGCCGAGTGTCTGAGTCTGATGAATGAATGTTGGAATGAAGATCCGAGTAAGAGGCCGAGCTTCGATGACATTTTCAAACAGGTAAGACGAATTGCACCGCTGCCATCTGGTGGCCTATGTCATGTATTACCTTTGTATGTTGAACTGATTTCCATTAGTTTTTTTATGCAGGACATTTCTGAGCACTTCAGGCATATTTTTATTCATTTTGTCCTTTGTGTTTGCAGTTTCGGGGCATTAACCGAGGGAAGAGGGCGAACATCATCGACTCCATGTTGCGGATGTTGGAGCAATATAGTTCAAACCTGGAGGATTTGATCAGAGAACGAACAGACGAACTGGAGGTTGAGAGAAACAAGACGGAGAAGCTGGTCGGACAGCTGCTGCCAAAGTAAGATGCAATCAAACTTCTCTTTAATCGGCTCAGCGGTCAGGACATTGTAACCATGATGATATTATGGGCTGTTTGTCCAGAATAAATGTCACTTAATTAGCTGAGATATGATAGAACGCAGAATCACTGTGTTTTTGAATGGTGGTCAGTTGGTAGTTTTCTATAAATTCAAACTGCTCATACATTATTCAGATCACTGTGAAGGGACACATTTCGTAAAGAAGGATGTTTATTTAACCTCTAAATGTAAATAAATGTGAATAAATGTGTGTGTGTGTGTGTGTGTGTGTGTGTGTGTGTGTGTGTGTGTTTTTCAGGTCTGTGGCTCAGGCTCTGAAGAAAGGGAGGCCGGTACGACCTGAACATTATTCGGACTGCACTCTTTACTTTAGTGACATTGTTGGATTCACAACCATCTCTGCTCTCAGCGAACCCATCGAGGTACAAACTGTTCAACATCTGCTGATGATGCACGTCCGTCACTGTAAACATCACTAACCCTAACCCCAGCACCTTGTGTGTATGTGTAGGTGGTAGACCTGCTTAATGACCTCTACACCATGTTTGATGCCATCATTGCTACTCACGATGTGTACAAGGTAGGAACCATTTCATGTTTGACATTAACCTTTGTTTCATCATCATGAGTTTATCCATATGAAGCAGCTGGAATGAATAAACCTCCTTTTAGAGTAAAGTTGGGTTATATTAAAAATCTCTGCAGAGTTTGAATGCATAACAAACTGAAACTCAACAAGAAGAGATGCACTAATTTTCATATTTTCCAGATGTTTTACAGCAAAGTCTCCTGACACACCTGGAGACTCAAGACGACTTCATTTAATCAAAGAATCTCACTCATCTGACATCTAAATGCTCACTTTATCTTTTCATGTTAACAAAGATCTTGATTGTGAACCTCAGTAGCCATGTCTGATAGATTATCAATAATTGTTTCCTTCAGTCTACTGTGAAGTGTTTTGTGTGCATCATGTTTGCAGGTGGAAACTATCGGAGACGCCTACATGGTGGCTTCAGGTATTCCTAACAGAAACGGGAATCGACACGCAGGAGAAGTGGCCAACATGTCTCTAGACATCCTGCACTCAATAGGAGCGTTTAAGATCAAACACATGCCTGAGATCAAAGTCAAAATACGCATCGGACTGCACACAGGTACAAACACACACATACAACTATCTCTGCATAACAACAGAGCGCCGAAGGGATGACCTGTTTTTGTGTGCCAACCAGGAAGTTGGCATCTGTGTCTGCTGTGAGGACGTCTAATGTCCCCGACAAACACTGTAGTCCATTTAGCCACTTGTTAGCAACTGCCTTTTTTAGGACGAGTAAAACCTAAAAAGTTTAAAAAATTGGGTTTAAACAGATGTATTTTTTGTTGCAAAACAAAATGTCTCAATATCATTAGCGTGCCAATGTGCAGGCTGATTTTTACACCTTATAACACACCCTTACAGACCCGAAACTGCTTTTGTACTCAACAAAAACAAAAATTTTGATTCTCTCTCCCAGGCAGACAGAGGTTCCAACTATACTCAATCAATAATTTCAATTGTCTCTCTTTGGTTTGTTGATAATTATAAATGTTTGGAAATTAGGTTGGACAAAAGTCTCCCCTTTAAACACCACATTGACTATGTTACAAAGAAATCAAAATTATCACTGGACTTTCTGTTCAGGCTGAAGTCTGGTTTTTCCACAGGATCAAGAAAATGCCGGGTGCTGGCCTAGGTGATGAGTCCGGTTTAATTGGTTATACTTTATGGTGATTTTTACAGCTTTGCCTAACTGTCCACCTTGTCCAAGCTTAATCCCCTATATCGCTCAGCCTGGGGCGTATTACTAAATCTAGCCTCAGGACCCATCATTGTACCTTATACAGCATGGAGTGATGGCCATCTATCAGTATGCATGTTTCAACACTGGCACATTCAAGTCTTTAAAATCCTCTCATTTACATTTCCAACTGACCTCAGCCAGAAGTTTTCATCTTTGCACAACAGCCATAATTTGAAGTCCAGCAGAGAGAGACACCCGGTTTGTTCTGCTGTGGTCTCTGATACTAGACGACCTGCAGAGACCCTCATTTCTTTAAATGATTTTAAACTTAGAGCACAGGGAGTGGTCACAGCTAGCTGCAACTGCTTCATTTAACAAAGTATAGATTAAATAATGTTGCCAGTTAATGCACTCTTTTGACATACTGTATATTTGTACAGCTGTTGTTGCTGTTATTGTTGGATGTTTTTTTTTTATAACTTTTATTTATAAAGGACAAGTCATCAATATTCAGTGTATATAAGAGTGTGTACAATTCCTTTTT
>NW_024618389.1:0-1011 GCF_008729295.1 Plectropomus leopardus | reverse complement strand
GTGTGTGTGTGTGTGTGTGTGTGTGTGTGTGTGTGTGTGTGTGTGTGCTGGCGGATCAAATGCACTCTGTGAGACAAAGCGTAACGGCAGGATGCTCTACGACTCTGTCATCTCACTATGGGTCACACACACACACGCGCGCTCACACACGGACCGGGTCTCAGAGGGGGACAGCATACAGAGACTGCGGTCCCCTCACACACTGATCAAAACAATGTATTTGTCAGAAAAGAGAACTCTTTCATGGGACACACGCACACACACACACACACAGACACACAGACACACACACACACACACGCACACACATGCGCGCAGGCGTTGGAGGCCTCTCCCCATGCCCTTGTTCCGGACAGCCCAATTATCTCTCTGCACCTCACTGTTTTCCCTTCAATTCTCTCTGTCTCTGTCTTTCTCTTTCCCTCTTTCTCTCTAGTTTTGTCTTTTTTCATCTGTAGCCACTTTTTTTTCACTCAGACAATAATTGATTAACCATTAATTAGCTTCTAAAGTTTCTTTCGTAAGGCTGATGGCTTCATTGTGCGCGATACTTCGGATACATGCGTGCCCATTCACACGGAGGGAAAAATGTCGATATGTAAGAATACACAAACACAAACATTCTTTTGTTGGTTTTTTTTTTACTGATAGCAAGATTAATACAAAAACAATGAACAGAAAATCAAAGACAATGGTGATTCTCAGTGACACATTAGCTGGTAACCGTTTGTCAAATGTCTGGACTTCGTTGGTCTAAATAAACAGTCAGAAGTTGTCACACTGGGCTGTGGAAAATTGTTGTGGACTATTCTCCTGCGTTTTAAAGGTTCAATGATTGATCAACTAATACTAAAGAAAGACACAGTAATTGATAGTAAACAATAATAATAGTTGCAGCCCTGGTTTAGGTGGCCTCTCAATAAAAATACATATTTTTTTATAATGGAAATTCCCCAAATATTGTTTTATGACTAACAAAGGAGGAAGATTGGACTGTGATTTGGTTTGGAT